>NW_007577925.1:146347-244201 GCF_000690725.1 Stegastes partitus
CTCTCTCTTTCTTCTTTCCTCTAACAATTCAAAGCAGGAAGCAGGAAATCCAAAAACCACACAGGTGTGCACAGCCTTCACAATTGGAACTTTCTTTCATAGTAAGACAAAACAATGGAGGCTGTGCGACCGCAATCAAGTAACTGTTGCAATCAGGGCCTCTCTCCGAGTTTAGTCTGGCCGTCACAATCTTCGCAGCGGCAGATAAAGTGATAAAAAATTCAACTCCGGTGGCAGGGGCCTCGCTTTGTTAGCGCGCACAGCTTTCCTGTCTTGTTCGCCATCTGGAAAACACACCCAGCACATCTATTAGCCACTCACTCCGGCTCGGGATGAGCGCTCCGCTGAAAATGGGTTAATAATGACAATTAAATTGAAGGTAATGTCAGCAGTTGATCTGCCGCTCACAAATCATAGTATTTTATGTGGATGGCTTTTCTCCGGCTGGGAGAGGGATTGTGGTTTTGACTAAGTGTGAGTCACTGATTTCGAGTTATTGAAAATGCACAAAATCTAGAACTTCATTATTTGTTTTATCAAGACAGTAACTTGCTACATGAAGACTTCCCACCCAGAGGTCAGAGTGTCACGTCGTTACTCAGGAAGTAAAAGGGAGAAAGTTTCTGTTCCGCTATACTATTCTTTCAGGCAGGACTGTAACTTTTTTCTGGTTTATGGGCTTTTTTTTATTGAGGAAATCTATTATGCACAGTTTGATTTTATATGTACACAGAGGATGTGCTGGAAGCTATTCTCACTTAGGCACCAAGGCATAAGCATGTATATTAACAAACATTATTGTAGAATTTTTATTTTGTTCGGAAAATTGGCGTATGCATGCAGCCAGCTCCGGGTATCGAAAGACCGAGGGTGTCCCCGGTGCTGAAATGAGACACAAACACACACACACCATCGCAAACACAAACCAATTACAGTTGCAATTGGAATTGGAGGCTCATTCAGGTGGAAGATTACCAGCTGAGTTTGAAGACCCACCTGCCAGTCCCCCCTCAGCGAAATGTTGTCATATTTAACAACAAAACTGCGCTGTACGTTTGTGTGCACAGAATGCAAACATGCCCCGTGTCTACATTTAATACCCCTCTCCTGTTGAGTGCGTTGGACATATTTGCGTGTCCGTCTGTGTTGTAGCTGTTTGTTTGTGCTGCTGCGTCGGGTTTGGCTGGCAGGACGGGACAGCTGTATTGAATGTCTGAATGTGTGTATACAGTTGTGCTGAGGCTGACAAACCTTCTAACGGGGCAGCAGGGATCAGATGTATGCTAATATCGACGGCAGACAGGCCCTCTAGTCTGACAGGGGCTGGGCCGCGAGGTTGGCTGCTACTGCAGGAGAAGCCGGAGCTGAGACGAAGCACAGTGGAGACATGCCGAGGCGCAGAGAAGTAGGGAAAATATAGTTCGAGTTACACAAGAGCCAGAGGCATTGAAAGAAACGAGGAGTACGGCAGTTCATGCCTGGCAGAGGGAATTAAGAAGCAGGGAGAGAGAAGGTCCACAGATGAGCTTTTGTGCCAAAGGAAAACACAGGCTTGTCTGTCTCTCTGACCTTGCATGCAAAGCAACAGTTTTTGTTGTTGTTTATGTTGCATAGCCTGTTGAATGGGGAATTTCTGGTGCAAATGTTTCCGAGTAACACAGTGTCTCGCTTTCAGTGTTTGGCCTCCAAAGTCCTCGCTTTGTTAAGCCGTGTTTTGTAACGTTTAGGCTGCAGTTAACCTTTTTTTTTCTTTCTTCATCCTTATGTTTATCTCTTAATCCTTTTTAATGCACTGTTAACTGTGTAAATTGTTGCTCATTTTCTTAAATACAATACAATCATAAAGCATCAGTAAAAACACTTCCTGAACCCAAGGGGACAGCTCCAAATCGCTTGTTGTGTCCGAATAACCACCCAAAACTAAATGACATTTAAACTACAATGACGTCAAGCGGAGAAAAACAGCAAATCCTCCCTTTAACACTGTTCCTGGACAAATTAAATAAATGATTAATCAGTTGGGGTCAGAGAGCCGGTGTCACAGTTAACTGAGTTGCAGCTGCAGAAAAACTGTAACCTCTCACTTTTCACTCGGCTGGCTGTCAGCTTGGAGAGAAATGACCTTATCAGAAAGAAAGTACCACCCTCTGAGTGCTCTGTGCATCCGCGTGTTCGCGAGTGGATTTATGCGGCGGTAGTTTGAATTCATATCTGTCATTGTCCGTGTTTCTAGCACATTATATTTAGCCGCGCTATCTGCGAGGCCTCCTTGTGCAGTTGAAGAGGTTAAACCACAGTGCCGCACTCCTCCTTTGCCCTTCTCGCTCTCGCCTTCCACTCTCTAAATAAGCTGTCCATTTTCTCAAGATCCTTCCTTTATCTGACTTAAACCTTGCTCTTTCCTCCTTCAGAAGTTCACTTGTAGTCGTGAATTTCAGATTAGATTGTGAATACAGTCGGCTCTTTTCATTCTGTCTTCCTGATATCTTGCATTCACAATAGCTCGAGTTTTTGTTTGCGGTCTTTGTCCCTCTTGTTCTTTTTTTTTTTTTTCCCCTGCTCTTATCCAGCATCCTTCCTCCCTCTGTCTGTCCGTTTACGTCTCTCCTCAGGGGGTCCATCAGTAACTGGCCTTCTAAATCTGCAGTGCCAGGCAGAGGGAGTAAGTGGAAGCTTGGTGCAACGCTACATAACAGTGGCTTGCTAAAAACCTCTATTGCTCTGCAGCGGTGTTTCTTCACAACACAGCAGCAATTAAGGTGGATCCAATGAGGTTTATTGCATGTACAACTGTCCAATATTGGAATATATTGTGCTGATAATCATTTATTTTCCCATAAGTATGTTTCTATGTCAGTGCACTGCGCATATATGTCAGTATGCAAATGTGCAGTGTAATAGAGCAGCCGTAGGGGGATTTGTTATTTGCGTCTCTGGACCTTTTTCATGCGGTTATATCACCATACCATCGGATCATGCTAATGCACAAACAGCACCGCTTGTGAACCTGCAAATGGAAAGATGCAAATAGCCGTAGCTGATCCACAGAGTGTCCATAATCCCTGTCACAAATGACCAACTCTCCTGGATCAGGACCCGGATATGTGATGGCTGTTTGGTCGCTGCATTAACATTTCTGCGTGTTGGAGTGCAGATATGTTTATCCGTGTGTTATAAAGAAGAGATTTTTATGTATGTGGAGGTCAGACTGAGCGTTCGGGGTTAAATGTTTTCTTTCTATAGGAGTAGTTTCTAACACTTGGATGTGCTTGTGCGGTTTGTTTGGGATGTTTTGTTTGCTTTGCCACATGTGAAATGCATTAGTGATGGTATGACAGTGTTTATGTCTTCTGTTGATGCGTGCACACAGTAGAATGAAAGAGTGAGGAAATTTGTGTTTCCTGTTTTGCTGAGTGATAGATGGATGTGCCACATTTGTGGAAAAGACAAATGACTTGTGTTGTAGTGGATACGTTGAATACGCTGCACCACAGAGCACTTCATGTAAAGAGCAGTGACTGGAATGTGTGGAGGCCTCAGCTCATATGTGTTCGTCTGTTTGTGCGTCACTGGTTAAACACTATACATGTGCACTATCATGTTGTTTGGAACCTCCTTTCATGAACACATGCATCATATTTTTCATCCCCCCCCCTTTGTTTTGTACATACCATTGCGCAGTGAGAAAGCACAGCGTTGAGCAGGAAGTAGCGTCAGTGTAAGGATTGCCCCACCCACTCACACAGCCCCAACGCCTCGGCCACGACCCTCGTATCTTACTAATGCACAACAAGTCTCCAGAGAGGCGAAGAATAAGGGGGCGGGTGCGACAGAGAAAAGTAAGAACACAAAAACATGGTGACAGATGGGGACGGGAAATCTGTATGATGATGGCAATGATAAGGGTGAGACCAGAGACCGAAATAAAATAAAAAGAAAAACAACAAATAATAAGGCAGAGGAGAGTGGAAGTACAACTGGCTGCAGACTTACATCATGCAGAAAGAGTGGAAAAAAAATAGAGGGAAAACATTTTTTGCACCGAAACAAAGGGAGAGCCAGCCACTCGTGTATCTTAGAGAATAAGGGAGAGAAAGATTTTTTCCCTGCTGCCTCTCTGTCTTCATCATCACCATCACACTGCTTCATGACTATTTCATGACCTTTGTTTCTGCCAACTCCCAGCCTTCCTGAGTGTATAATACTGTACAACCAGAGGGCTTTCTGGGAAACTGCGCTTCCTTGTTTATCCTCGTTTCACAGTTTTCAATATGAACTGTGTTCAGGTCACTAAGAAATATCTAATACTTTTTGGCAATGAGTTAAGGAAAGCCATTAAGACCGTTTCTAAAGTGCTTCTTCTAATATCAGGATTATATCTGGGCTATGCTAGAAAATCTCCTCCTTGGTTGTGTGCGCGTAATGTTCAGATAATCTATGAAACACTTAACCTTTACACAACCGCGTTTCACTTCCACTTAACATTTATTACTCCTCACAAGTACTCTTCTTAACTTGGATTTTCCTTGTACTTGTTCCTCTCAGATCTGGTTTTAAGGTGTAGTTATTACCTGTAGTCCATCTGCGCTCTTTATTTAGGCTAACAAGTCAAAGCGATAAGGATTTTTTTGTAAATGTAAACAGGCCTGATTGACAATTACTATAAACTCATGGGTAATGCTTCATTGCTAACTCGTGTAACTCTGTAATGAAAGGAATGCAGCCACCCCATGAAGGCCACACGGTCTCTCCTCATGGGCAGTGAACACAGCTTCTCCCCTGCTGCCCTTTGTAGCACGTGTTATGATGAACTTCACGCCCTGCCGCCCCAGCATTAGCTCCAGGCTGCTCTCCAATACCCTGCAGATGCATCCTATCTCCTCGGCTTCTCCCGTCCTTGAGACAGTCAGTGACCTAGAAAGGGCCGGTTCTGTCATGGCAAGATTACTGTGTTTTAGCTGTTTCTACCAACACATTGATAAGTGCTCGTGAGCAAAAACAGGGAGTAAAAATCAGCGGGGAAATTGAGATGTGGTATTGGGTGAGCAGGCCGCGCTCGTAACGCTGTTTGTGATTCGTCCGGGGGGTGAGTGATGTGACGGGTCAGACCCTGACCCTTAACTCATCCAGGCCTCGCCACGCCCTGCCCCTCCACCCCCCAGGGGATTCCAATGTGCGACTCACATGACCCAGGCTGCTGACCTCTCTACCCTTCCTCTCGTATCCATTCTTCTCCATACCCCCATCCTCTCTGTGTGCGCTAACTTCCCACCCTGTGTTGCCTCCACCAGCGCCTTCCACTCCTTCCTGCGTCTCCTCCAACTATCCCTGTCTTTCTTGTTTTCTCCTTACTGTCGTATTTCAGGGTCGAAGGCAAATGCAGCACAGGCTCAAACCTACCTCTGCCTCAGCCCTGTACAGCCCAGGGCTTGGAGACGGTGGTATGTGGCTGGACATGCGCACCAGACACCAGGCCTCAGGGTGAACTGGGAAACTGTTTGCCTGACTACTCAGCAACTGGACTGCTGCACTGAGGCTAGTTGAGCACAGGCCATGGCGTCTTTATAGGAAAGAGGAAATGTATTCCCGAAATGACTAGATCTATTGTGTATGAAACGTTGCGCTCAGACTGCCAGCAGACATGCTGTTGAAACAAGCTGAACTGTGCAGTTGTAGTGTCATATATATTCTATGTTTCTGTCAGTTTGGTTTGGGCGCAGCAGTCAGTCAGTGAGACATTTTATTTTCCCGCATTATTTGCCATTGTGTTCTAAACTATTGCATCCTCACATCAAGCTGTCTGTTTGGTTCTCGCATTGACATGCCGTTCGGACGTGTCAGAATAAAAAAGGGAGAAAAAAGAAAACTGCTTTAGGTCTGTTATTTGCCATTCCTTTTGAGGTTATTGCAAAATGCCACAGCTTTTTGTCACACACGTGCACGTGCGCACACACACACACACACGCAAACACAGAGCTTGCACTTTATTACAGTCAGTATGTTAGCTGACTGTCACAAAATGTGTATGAACTTCACATGCGCTGTGCACACACAGGAAGATTATTAGAAAAAGATAAGTGGGGTCAGTAAAGCAGATGTTTGCAGTGCATCTGTGAGAGTGTTGAGCCTGGCCAGCCTCCGCGTCCATATGGACGTTTCAGAGTGCTTGACTGTATTTAATCCAGACACTTTCACAGCAAACACAACCTATTTCACACATGACATGATTATCACCAGGATGCTGATCATAAAGGATAAAATTTGGAGAATCTGTGTGTATATGTGCATGTATGCATTTTTATGTGTAAGCTCATATGGGGGCATTTGTGCAAATGTGGTTCTCTGCCAGGGCTTCCTTACTTATCTGTTAAGGTAATGCCCTCTGTCAGCTCAGTAGACAGCTACTTCAAGCATGTCACAGCAGTTTACTCTGCAGAGATACAGTTCACAGCAACATTTGCAATGACAGAGCTCACAAACATACCTGAAATACCCTTTGGTTGACTCCAAAAAATATAAAAACAATTGAGTAAAGTAAATGATGTTGGCCTTACATAACTGTAATAGTATTTAATTAAAATTACAACAATCAGTAAGGAACCACTGATAAATTGGCAGGCCCAGACATCAGGGATATTTATTGGTAGATTTCATATTAAATTGAACTTGTCATGTTTGTGTAGCTGGTCAGTTGGTAGCACAGGGAAGACTCACGTAGACAAAAACATATTAAAAAATAATGATAAGCAGACAGAATACAGGTTCTGTTAAGCCTGTGGACGATATCCAGGGGCAGCAGGTCATGTTTTTTGTGGCTGATTACAGTGAAACGGTCTGCTCTGTAATGTGAACATGACAAGGTCAGGACACAGGTGTGCTTTTAACCCTCCAGCTCTATAGATCCCAACACTGTAGTTTTCTCATCTGGGCTGTATATTGCACATCCTTTCTAACTGGACATCTTCAGCAATCACAAACGTAACACAGATGTGGGTGCACATGATGGAAACCATTACAGGCGGATGAGCTCGCACATACGGACAAGCAAAAGTGCACACATATGTGCTAAACATACTTATAAGAGAACCTGGCAAGAGAAGACTATGAATTAACCATAATTCCCAGGTCACATACGCATTTGAACGTATCGACCATCAAGTCTTGCTGAGCACAATGCACTCTACATTTTATTATTACAGGGATCTGGTCTATCTCTGGGAGCCTTGATACATTTTTCATGCATGTTTCCTCTACAAATATCAAAACACAAGATATTCTTTTTGATATTGATTCCTTTTTCTGCTGGCACTGGGTTATACACCTGGTGGAGCGCAGGGGAGGTCTTGCCTCTGTAATGTTAATTCACAGTCTGATTGGAATTTGCTTTAGTGAAACCCAGGGTTTCAGCGCTTTGCTATAACCGCCAGCTTTGAATTTCGATTAGTGGCGCTCAGCCTTTCAAATAAAACTCAGAAATGCAGTGTACAGAATATGCAGTCGTCGATACATGGCAGGTGTGAGGTTGCCTTTTTTATCTACTGTGTGTTCCGCTGTAATGAGTTTCTTACTCCTCCTACCATTTCCTTTTCATTGTCTACCCCTCTGGTGTAGCAGTGTTGGACTTTGAAGTTCATCTTTGTGAATCCACAGTTCTCTGTTGTCTGACAAACTCAATTCAGCCGCAATGAAGGCTTTGTCTTCTTTTGTGCTCTCTGTCAAACGAGCTATTCATGATTAATAGTGGTTTTAATGTCTGTTTTACTACATTAATGCCTCAGTTATGACATGGAGGGGGTGGTCTAATACTCCAAGCCTGTGTGTGCCGGCTGTCTCGCAGCATGGGAAGATTTTGTTTCTTACAAATTGTGCTGTCAGAGAGGGCCATTCCATAAAGAGCATCCCTCATCTTCTCCCTCTTGTTAATTTATTTTTAGCTCTGATTTATAAATGGAATAAATTACATTGATATCGGCCAGTCATCTTGTCCTCTATATGTTCCTACGGGCACAGGCGTTTTTCTTGCTCGCCCTGCACCAATTTATTGCATCTGCTTTAAGTAAATATGTATGACATTAGTGATGGTACAGCTCCCATCTCTGATCTGTTTGGTGAGAAACATAGGAAAACATGTTTTTGATGGAGACGAGTCAGCCAACAGGCAATGCAGCCTTTTAAAATGCAGATGGCTTTCCCTAGTTGGCCAATTAGTAACTTTAGCTCTGGAACACTTATCTGCTTTCATCTTGTGTGTCTTTCATTTGGGGGTGCAGGGAGCTTAGTGTACTTGTTTCCACAAGTGTGTGCTCGTGGTTGTGTGTACATTCGTGTGTCTGTTGCCGCGATAGTGAAAACCCGACATAGCTTTAGTCTAATGTTGCTGATAGTGAGGTGATGATCTGTACTGCTTGATCAGATAATAGGCTAAAACACATATCGAGTCTCAATGAACAAGAGAATGAAATGTGGAAGGCACCGCTGTTAGCGCTGCAGCCCTGACAGCATTAAAATTAAATGAGTTAAACTGGGAAAAATTGCCTTTAACTGAGCTACAGCTGGGTTAAGTAATGTGCAGCATTCCAGCAGCTTTGCCACTGACCTCAATCTTTTCAGGAAACATTCAGTGGAGAAATAGGATCACAGATTAAACATTATTAGCAAGCCATAGGGACATAGTAGGAATTTAGATGAGAGACACAATAGCTCTCTAATAATAAAGAATACTTTTACTTTTTCTGTATTTCTCTAGATTAATTTTATCTCCCTATTCTCTCTCTCTCTCTCTCCCCCTATCATGCAGGGCCAGACCTCTGCCCAGTGAGCTCCTCTTGCATGGAAACCCTGCTTCATTGGCAGCCTCCTCCTCTGCCTAGAGTTAGCAGCCAGCATGGCAGGATGAGCCTCTGCCAGCGACGATGATGGCCAAAAAGCAAGATGTCCGGGCACCCACCTACAACCTGGTCGTGGTTGGGCTGTCCGGCACGGAGAAGGAGAAAGGCCAATGTGGTGTGGGCAAGTCCTGCCTGTGTAACCGATTTGTCCGACCAAGTGCGGATGACTTCTACCTAGACCACACCTCCGTTCTCAGCACCAGTGACTTTGGAGGTCGTGTAGTGAACAATGACCACTTCCTGTTCTGGGGAGAAGCTGGGAGGACTGTTGAGGAGGGGCCTGAATGCCGTATGAATGTGGTGGAGCAGACGGAGTTCATTGATGATCAGACGTTCCAGCCGCACCGTAGCACGGCGCTCCAGCCTTACATCAAGAGGGCTGCTTCCACCAAGCTGGCTTCAGCTGAAAAACTGATGTACTTCTGCACAGATCAGCTGGGGCTGGAGCAGGACTTTGAGCAGAAACAGATGCCCGAAGGCAAACTTATGGTGGATGGCTTCTTACTTTGTGTGGATGTTAGCAGGGGTATGAACCGTAGCTTTGAGGACCAGATGAAGTTTGTTACCAACCTTTATAACCAGCTAGCCAAAACTAAGAAGCCTGTGGTACTGGTTCTCACCAAATGTGATGAAGGAGTTGAGCGCTATATTAAAGACTCACACACCTTTGCCCTAGCCAAGAAGAACCTACAGGTGGTGGAAACATCGGCACGCTCAAATGTCAACGTTGACCTAGCCTTTCTTACACTGGTTCAGCTAATAGACAAGAGTAGGGGAAAGCCTAAGATTATCCCTTACTTTGAGGCACTTAAACAGCAGAGTCAACAGATTGCCTCAGCCAAAGACCGCTATGAGTGGCTGGTCAACCGAATTGTGAAGAACCACAACGAGATGTGGCCAGCTGTCAGTCGCCGCATGCAGTCGGCCAATGAGTACAAGGAGTATGTTTTCCTTGAGGGCACAGCTAAAGCCAAGAAGCTCTTTCAGCAGCACGTGCATAGACTGAAACAAGAGCATATAGAGAAACGCAGGAAGTCCTATCTAACTACTCTGCCGCAGGCCCTGTCTGTACTATTACCAGAGTTGAGTGAGATAGACCACCTGAGCTGGTCTGGGGTTCAGAAAGTCCTGGAGACAAAGAGAGATTTCTCCCAATGGTTTGTAGTGCTAGATGATACACCTTGGGAGATCACACCACACATTGATAACATGGAGGATGATCGAATCCCCCAAGACCTCCTAGAGACCCCAGCAGCTGAAACTATCTATGAGACTCATCTGGAGCAGCTAAGGAATGAGCGCAAACGGGCTGAGATAAGATGGGAGTTCAAGGAGAAGCTAAGTGTCTCTCCTTTCATCACACCAGGGAAACCGTGGGAGGAGGCTCGAAGCTTCATCATGAATGAAGAGTTCTACCAGTGGCTCGATGAAGTTGAATATCTGGATATCTACAACAAACATCAGAAGGAAATCATTGACCGGGCTAAAGAGGACTTTCAGGAACTGCTTCTTGAATACTCTGAGCTGTTTTATGAGCTAGAAGTGGATGCAAAACCAAGTAAAGAGAAAATGGGAGCTATTCAGGAGCTGTTGGGTGAGGAGCAAAGATTCAAAGCCCTACAGAAGCTACAGGCAGAAAGGGATGCTCTAGTATTGAAACATATCCACTTTGTCTACCATCCAACAAAGGACACTTGTCCCAACAGCCCCCACTGTGTCGACAGTAAGATAGAGCAGATACTGGCCTCCAGATTCCCCACCCGCTACCCGTCATCAGACTGGATGGGGGGGAGGGCTGAGCGGATAAATCTTGTCATCCTAGGGAGAGATGGGTTAGCTAGAGAGATGGCAAATGAGATAAGGGCCTTGTGCACCAGTGACGACCGGTACGTGTTAGATGGCAAGATGTATGAGTTAGCTCTTCGACCCATAGAGGGGAACGTACGTCTGCCAGTCAATTCTTTCCACACGCCAACCTTTACACCCCATGGTTGCCTGTGTTTGTACAATTCAAAGGAATCCCTCTCCTATGTTGTTGAGAGCATAGAGAAGCTTAGAGAGTCAACTATTAGCAGAAGGGAAAGGGAAAACAGCTTAGCGCAGCTCCCACTGTCCCTCCTTCTGTTCACCAAGCGGGGGGTCGGGTCCATAGGGGATATTGGAGGGGAGACAGCTCAAACTCTTATACAGCAAGGGCAGCAGGTGGCTGGAAAGTTGCAGTGTGCCTACCTAGACCCTGCCTCCCCTGGCATGGGTTATGGCCGCAATGTCAATGAGAAGCAGATCAGCCAGATGCTGAAGGGCCTCCTAGAATCACGGAGAAGCATAGGTAGCAGTTCCCCTCCGTTACCTCCACCATCTTCTGCCTTCAGAGACTCTCAGTCCCAGCCAGCGCCTGAGGCAGACCTGAGGATAGTCATCTGCCTGATGTGTGGAGACACGTATGACCTAGACCAACTCCTTGCTCCCTTCCTTCTGCCCCAGCATTGTCGTCCCGCTTCTAACCTCAGCAGTGGCACCTCCGTTCTGCTGGATCTCAATGTAGGAGGTCAGAGGCAGAACATGGAGCTGTCACTGCTCTCCTTCCATTCCTCATTCTCCCTCCGCAAGACTGGTCTAGTTCACGGCTACATTGCAGTTTATTCTGCTCGCCGAAAGGCTTCCATGGAGACATTATGTGCTTTCCTGTGTGAGGTCCAAGACATCATCCCAGTCCAGTTGCTAGCAGTAGGAGAGAGCCAGATGGAGCTGACAGACTCAGAATCAGCAAAGGAACAAGTCAGTCAGGGAGAGGAACTGGCCCATGAAATAGAGGCCAGATTTAATACAGTAATATGTGGACATGGTGGGGTAGTAGGGGGGCTTCATAAGATAGACCTTTTCCAATCCTTCTTCAAAGAGGTCATAGAGAAGCGCACTATTGTTGAGGCCACACACATGTATGACAATGTGGCTGAGGCATGTACCAATGAGAGCATCAGCCCTCGCTGTGGCTCTCCTAGTCCTGTTAACATTCTTATGGACTCAGAGGATGATATCGACCCGTCACCACCTTACCCTACCATGAGGGAGGATGGTAGTCTCGGCTCCCACCTGGGAAGCTACAAGATTCCAGATCTGGATTCAAGTGATACCTTCTCTGTCATTTCTGAGCTCAGCACATTTGAGAGCAAGCTGAATAACAAGGTTCCTCCACAAGTGAAGCCCAAACCTGTCCGTAAGGTTAATCTCGGCCCCTACATGGACTCACAGGGAGGCACCAACCGTCGCTCCCTGCCCCAAGCTGTTACATGGGCGCCAGGTAGCGATGGTGGCTATGACCCCTCAGACTATGCAGAGCCCATTGATGCTGTGAGCAAATCTAGACCCGCAGATGAGGAGAATATTTACTCTGTCCCTCATGACAGCACACAAGGCAAGATTATCACCATCCGCAATGCCAACAAGGGTCACTCCAATGGGAGTGCTGGGGGGAATGGGTCAGACAGCGAGGCTGATAGCAGCTCACTGGAGCGCAGGAGAAAGTTGTCTGCCATTCATGTAAAGCCTAAACTTTACAGAGACAGATCCAAACGGCTTGGGAAATTCAGCAATTTTAGGACAAGCTTCTCTCTGGGCAGTGATGATGAGATGGGGGGTCCACCCAAGACTAGCCAGGATGACGGAGGAGCACAAAAGGACTCCATTGAGGAGAGCGAGGATCCTAAAAGGAGAAATATTCTCAAGAGCCTGCGCAGAAATACAAAGGTTAGTGTGCATCTCTGTTTGTCTGAGTGACATATGGATGAAGTGATTAAAAATATGTAAACTCTTAAATTGGGAGCATTAGTTGATTAAACTATTCCCCACACAGCAGTGAACAAGGATTATTCCAAAATGTTGCATCTTTGTTTTGGAACACATCCATTGTTCAAATACATTTAAAAATACTGACTTGTCTCAATAACCTCCTGATAACACAAAATTATTTTTAAGCAAAACACTGTAGGCTATATCAAATGGCTAGCTCTGCAGTACAGGATGTGGTGCACTTAAACCACTTTGCCTGCATGTATGCACATGTATTTGTTTACAGACAGAATGTATAAAATGTCAATAATCCCCAGTATAATTAGTTCTTGGCTGAGATTCAACACCTGTTTGCTTTGGTAGATAACAGTGTTTATTCTTAAAGTCAAGGAATAACTAATGAGTCCAGTATAATCTCTGTACTCTCTGAAGCTTAGCCCAGTGAAAACATGACATACTGTAGGGGTTCCTCTGAAAGCATGTCTGCCATATTTGTCCCTGACCGCTCTGCGGGAGCCTTCTAAACTAGCCAGATCATCAGAGGAAAAAGAAACAAACTGCAGTCAGTAAACGTCTATACCAGAAAGCAGAAAATCCTAATGAATAGAGACAGAGCCACAGTGTACACTGTGCTGTTTTATCTGTTTGTGCACATGTGTCTGGTTGCATCGGGTTTCCCATTATATGAGAGCTGGCTTAATGATGTTGGACATTTATCCTCTGCAAGATGCTGAAAACATCAACCTCCAACTTCTAGCTCTTTCTATAGTGACACATGAAACAAATTAAAGCTAATGTTATATCTCAGCAAATTAGCTGTAAACATCTCTGCTGTTGAGAAAACAAAAGTACTAACAAGCAAAATAAAATGAAAAAAACATTCTAAGAGTCTCCTCACAATAGTGTTTTTGTCCAATGTTAAAACCATCTTTTACATAATCCTTTAATAGTTTACAAAATCTGATTTTGTGGTCACCGTGTTTTCAGGCTCACATTTAGTGAGGCTGCTCTTTAGCCCCTGTCAGACATAGATTCCTTTTCTGTGATCTAATGGCATCTAAACATGTTGGCTTCATGTCAGAATGAGCACCCTGGTCACTTTTCTGTGAAAGTCGCAACAGCAGTCTCACTAGGTCAGGCCTTGTAACGTTTAAATATCACTGTCAACACGGCACAAGTCTGAAATGCATGCCATCTCAATAATGGATACAAAGGATTGCAGTGCACTGGTGTGGGATGTAGCTGGGTATGGTGGGTGACACTACCTCGTGTTATATGTCACTTGATATATGTAGCTTTCTCTGTCACTGTCATTAGTATGTCTAGATAAAACTGTAAAGATCATTCAGACAGCTATGTCTGAATGACACAATGTTGTCACTTTTGACAGAGAGTTTACAGCTAGCTGGCAGCCAACTAGTCTCCAACTGGCAGAATGCATGTGCCATTAGTGAGATAGTGATTGATTGTTGTCTTTAAGTCACGGCAGTGTTGTTTACTGTTCGCTGTTGTGGAGCTGCAGTGAATTATGCACCAAAAGTTGTCAACTTGTTCCAGAGACTTCCAATTCTTCCCTGTCGGTTTGGCTTTCTATGCTTCCTTCCTTTCATTCTCTCATATTCAGTGTTTGTCTTCTCTTCTTGCTGATTCATACTTTCTGCTTCTCACATTCCTGTCACATTCTTTTTTTTCTCTCTCACCCCATTATGCTCTCCCATATCTCTTTCCTTTTTTTAAAAAAATTTCTGCCAGAGGTTTTATTTGCACACGTAGGTATCTACCCCTTCACTTAGGTTCTGTCTAACCATGTCCTCTTTCTTTCTGTTCTTGTCTCTCACCCGTGTTGCAGTGAAGCTCTTTGACCTTACACTGGTAGGCTTATCAGCCTGGTATGCTGTTCATTCACACACGTGGTGTGGTACAGAAGCGCCAGCTGAACAGGAGTTACAGCTGTGTATGTTGTGCTTGTGCGTCTGTGATAATTACCATGGCTGTCAGTAGGGTGGAACAGGAGGAGGATGATTAATGTTTTCACACACTCAGCT
Source organism: Stegastes partitus (assembly GCF_000690725.1). Classification (NCBI taxonomy): domain Eukaryota; kingdom Metazoa; phylum Chordata; class Actinopteri; family Pomacentridae; genus Stegastes; species Stegastes partitus. The sequence goes on from NW_007577925.1 coordinate 161,070, forward strand.
GTGATGTCCAAGTACCTGCATGGAAGCTGTCTTCTCACATAGTTCAACTGCCTCGACTGCATTCTCGAGTACCTGGTGCCATTTGCGCTTCTGAAACACAAGTGAAGCACAAGACAGCGGGGTAGTTTGTTGATCAGAGAGGCTTCCAGTGAAGTAAAGCTCCAGTAGCTCTGACTTCTAGGCGACCCCGTGCTCCAACCCCGTCCCTGCAGGAGGGGGCAAGACGAAAGGGGGATCAATAAAGTATCACATGACACATTATCAACCTTCATGTTTCAAAACAAATCCCCCAAGAAAACGGAGGACAGCCGAGTGTAGATCCGTGTCGTCATCATTAGTCTAATTAGTGCCTCTGATTTGTGCCCTACAGCACGTCTGGGATCTGGATACCCACATTACAGGCCATTATGGCTTAATTGTGGTTGTAACAAAGTGATCAAGTTCCATCACCTATTTTCTGAGCAGCTGTTTCGAAGATAAGAGTCCATTTTCAATCTGCTGCAACCTGAAATCCCCTCAGGATGACATTTTATTGAGTTATTTGGTCATCTCTGGGAGATGTATCATAGCAGTGACCCGAACCAGCAATTCCTGCTCGTGGCTTGTCAGGCTTAACACAAAGTCTGATTCTTACTTGAGTTTTAGGTGAAGGTTCGGGTTTATGTGGTGTAAACATTCTCCTGGATGCAGCCTGAGGACGCTGTCTACCACAGTGCGTCAAGACGAGTAAGAACAAATAATTAAAATTAGACTCTTTGCCCATTTTAAAACTCCCCTTTTACCTCAGGCAATGGCCAACTGTGTCTGTCTTGATCACCCTCCCTCAGCGAGAGGCCGGAAACATTTCCTCTCTCTCTCTCTCTCTCTCTCTCTCTGTTCTGCAGCTTTTTTTTTTTTTTTTTTTTTTTTCAAACCTCCTCAGCCAAGCAAGAGGAATGTTTCAAATTCCTCAGTCACCTAGTTCGTCTAGTGTCCTCATGCAAGAAACAAGAGGGAGGGAGACAGACCGTCAAAGTAAAAAGCGAGAACACCGCCGTGGAAAGAAAATAAAAATGGAGATGGAGTGAAATGAGAGTTATGATAGAACACCCTCATGTTTCTGCCTCCTACGGCGCGCAGTGTATGTAAACGCTTACCATGGTGTCTGTATGTTATTATTACGGATGTGTTTTGTTTTTCTTTAGTGGTAGAGGTCTGTTTTGTCTTCTCAGCGCTGGCAACATATCCTGTCTCAGTCAGCAACTAAAAGGAGTGGCCAGAAGGCAAAACTGCAGGGGGAGAAGACAGTAAGAGAGAAAAGTGGGTGCAGGAGGAGAAAGAGGAGGAGGAGGGGGAAGTATAGAGACAGTCTGCTAAGCTGAGATAGGGCACAGATATACAACACAGTCAGTGTGATAGGACACAAATAAATTATGAGCTGCTTCTTGGAGCAAAAAAACCCCCCAAAAAACGGCAGCGAGCTCTAACGCCACAACTTGTGTAGAGAGAATCTTTTATCACTTTCCCTTTAATTCAAATACAGCTTCAGGTGGGTGTCGTGTGAACGAATGAACACGCGTCACATGTACGGCACAGATGTGCAACCGCTGCACCGGCCGCAAGCGTAAGGATGTTGAGGGAAAGGAGTGTTGTAGAGATTGGGGTTTGGCGGCGGAGGATGTAGAGGGAGCGATAAGTGAAGGAATTCCAGTTAGGAGTCTGTTCGTGTGGGGTTAAAACAGAACTGGGCTGCAGTTGTGTAACCTGCATGTTCCAGTGCAGGTCGTCTTCTCATCATCTTTGTTCAATGACTCTCTCCGTGAGCCAGCAAGTGTTTGTGTTTGTGGGAGTTTTTTGCCACTTGATGACTGAATTAGTAACATCCTCTGCAATTTGTTATAGAAAAGCATTTAATGATCCTGGATTCTTAAGGTCAATGTCAGTACCAATACTTGAAAGCAAAATAGCAATATGTTTGTGTATTTCGTCAATGTTGAATAGTAAACATAATTAAAGTAGATGTTATTTTGTGTTTTAGCTACCAAAGAAAAACTTAAAACCTCTGAACCTCAGGTGTTTTTCATAGTTTTACTAACTGTAGACATTTTTTTTTCACTACAAAATAAAGTTCTGCACCTCAATGGAAATAGCACAACAATGGCTAGATGTAGAGAGAACTCAAAAAAATGTCTTATGTGCAGGATAACAAAGTTGTAATGCCAAAAATCATGAATATATAAAGGGGAAAATGAAAGCTGAATATTTACTTTACAAAAAAATGGGGAACAAAATGAACCCAGCTGCATTTTCCTTAGTGTCTAAAGGTGTGAAAATGTGACTCTACACACCATAGATATTTTACTCATGTTTTGATTTTGTTTTAATACTGGTCTCCTATCTATTCTGTGTAAACACAGAATGCAGTTAAACCCAGTTCAGCCAAAAACAGTCCCAGCATTTTTCATCACATGACTGTTTATCACAGCCGAGTCAGTTCAGTTCAGAATCAGATTTGCGCAAATGATTTCTTTTTTTGCAATTTTTTAAATAAGTGATTTTATTTAAATATTATGATTTAAGCTTGGATTTGGTTAAGTTTTCAGATAAAACAGCATGTCCAAGATGAGTAGTTCAAGGACAGTCAGAAATGTGAAAATCTAACTGGTCTTTCTGGTTTAACATTTTGTAACTAGGATAAATTATGGAAATTTGGCCATTTTTTAACCATAACATGCCTTTCAAAGCCGCTGGTGGGTTTTGGGGTTTAGAGCATTGAATGAAACTACAATAGCAATGTTTCCCGTAACACATGTATGCCTTCCAAATAGTGACTGACAGTGATTCAACCGTCATATCGGTGTATAATAACGTTGGCTTGCACCTATAGGTAGAGACCTTATAATAGACAATGTACTGTAGATAAACAAGAGTAAATTCACTAAATGCTAAAACAACAGGCGATGCAGACAAAAATCAGGGTAGCCTTTGTTGATGTTCCCAGGCTTAATGAATGTTTCTCTGCTTGTTTCCTTGAGCAGCACTGTGAGTGAGTGTGTATATATGCGCTATCGAAAATGCCTGGTGGAGTGCAGTGAGGCCAGTATCTGGAGCAGAGGGCACGCCGGGCTTCTTCTCTCTAATGAGCACTCCTCTGCTCCTTTCCTGTGTCTGTCTGTCAGGCCTGCATTCGTCCCACAGTCGATGTGTCTAGCCAACCATGCATCCCTGCCTCACCACCCAGCCTGCCAGGGCACTGCCTCGGGGGGCTGACAGACTTACTAGAGATCCAGGCCTCAGGGGCCTTCAAAACATTCCCACTGAACACCATTAAAGCGCAGTACAATTACCGCTGATGCCTCAGCCATACGGAGAGGCAGGCAGAGAAAGTTGCAGGAGTGTATTAGAGGTCTCTTAACAGGAGAATAACAGGGGTTGGAAAGTAATTAAACAATGAATAAGAGAGTTTTATTATCTGAGAGCTGCAATGCAGTAGTGGAGAGAAAGAGAATGCCGGAGGAAGGAGGGTTAGAATGAAGAGATCAGGGCGATGAGGAAACCGATGTATATCTCACTGATGCACAGAACATTGCTCAAGACAGGAATGTATGATTACTTATCAGCTTAAGGAATGTGCGGGATGGTTGTGTGCGTTTTTTCGTTAGTCGTTGCTAAACAGAAAAACACACCTTTAAAAAAATAAAAGGTCATGTTCTTTTCCAACCGAATCAAGTCATTTCAGGAACAATGCCTCGAGGCTTGGTTCCAACGCCAGTCGCTCTCAAATAATGTTGATGTTTTGTTCTCTGACTGCTCCAACTAATCTGTTTTTTCTTTCATTTCCCCTCCACCCCCAGAAACCACGACCCAAACCAAGGCATTCTATCTCAAAACCCATCGAAAGCAACTACTTTGGCATGCCGCTGACCACCGTGGTCACCCCCGAGAGACCCATCCCCGTCTTCATTGAGAAGTGCATCCGTTTCATCGAAACAACAGGTAAGAATCTGCTGCTTAATGGCATCCAGTGTGATGCATCACAGACTGCTGTTTTCAGTCAATTAGGTATTAACTCTCATAAAAGGATTTCAAAGGATCCATTCTGCCTCTGCCTGTGCTATACCTGCCTCCATTTATTTTGCTTTCTTCTCTTCTGCTGCATTTTTTTCCCCCCTCCTTATCTTAATCCTCCTCTCTGGTGGGATTGTTGCGTACTGTCATCCGCCTTAATTCACTCGCAGCCTTTGTGTCTATGTGCACACGCTTTCTTTATGTCTCTGATTCTTTGTTCGGGGTTTGATAGATGGTTTTGCCTGAGCTGCGGGCTTTACAGGTGGGCACCAACAGGGACATGAATCAAGGATGTTAACTTGCTTTTTGATCGCTGAAATAGTAAAGAAAGCAAATTAAAGATGAATGGAAGAAGCCGTGTCCTTGTTTGCATTTACACGTAGCATAAATACCATTACCTCAGGTTTGTGTGGCATCTCCCAACTGGTTTCCAAATAAAGGCTTTAAAAAAAAAGAAAAGAAAAAGAGAACATCATAGTTTCCTTTAGCAGCAGTCTTTTGTGCCAACTTTAGAGTAAATCAGATCAGTGTGACACCAACAGAAGTTTGCAGTGGAGAGTAATGTGTTGTTTTTAACGGAAATACTCTCACCGGTTTAGATTAACGTGTGCACCACTGTGTTTAGCTAACAGGTCTTTAGTCTGGTGCCAGCAGCCACCCAAACCTCCTCTCTGTGAGCACAGATGTGGATAGATGGCCTTCTCTAACCTTGCTTACCCTGTTGCCCAGATGCCAAACCCCCTGCCAGGCTCTTCTGGTGCCCCGCTGCCCTCAGACTGCCAGCTCGCCTCTCGCTCTGTCACCAGCTGTTACGCTAAACCAGAGGCAACTTAATGCAGGGTCGATGCTTGTGTTAAGATATTTGCACTCGTCTTTCTATTCTTGGCTGGGTCATAACCAGGATTTTAGATACTAAAGTTGTGAGTGCCTCCGTCTAAATTCCCGGAAAAAGTGCAGATGGTAGATTTGTCCCACCTAATATTCAATATAAAGGTCGACTCTTTTTCCCAAGTACTCAAGTTTGTGAGTCTGTCAAACCATCCCTGCTGCTGACTGACGTGCCAATGCATTCCATCGTAATCTCTGTCCTGATTAAAGACCGTATTTGTGGATCATTGCAGCCTCGCAAAGCATCCACCTTCTTCCTCCGTGTAGACGCAAAGCTCTCGATAACACAGCATCACGTTAGATTCCACCTCACCCTGTTAACACGTTAACCGGAGCGGTCACGGCAGTTACGAGAAAAACTGGTTGAATATGCAGACGCTGTTGTGCACGCTGGGGAGTGAATTCACAGCTCCTCTGGAGGTATTTTCCACCTCTTATCCTCGCTCGCTCCTTTTAGTATTTCTCCTAATCCTCTGTTTCCTCTCCCCTCCCCTATTTTATTTCTCGTGTCCTTGTTTCTTTACTTCTTTCTCCTGATCCACTCATCCTTCTCCCTCCATCACTCTGAGTACCTACACTTGTCAGATTTGATTTCTTTCATCTCCTTGCTAACACACATTTCTATTTGTCCCCCTGTTCTAGTGTCACCTCCCTCAATTCACTGTATCTCTTTCTCCCTCTCTCTGAACTTCCTCTTCATTGCTTTGTCTCGCTTGTGTGTGTGTGTGTGTGTGTGTGTGTGTGTGTGTGTGTGTGTGTGTGTGGGTATGTGTGTCTGGGTGTGTTTTATCCAGGTAATATTCTGCCCCATATCTCCCTCAGTTCGATCAATATCACAAGCCAAGAAATTGGAAGAATATTTGGTCTCTGTTGTTTTCTATGTGTGTTTAGCTTCTTCAAATGTTATTTGCAAGTGTAGGCATGTGTAAAGAGCGCGGCACACACTAACCCGGTGCAGTGTGTGTGTAGAATTGTTTTGTTTACATGCTAACACATGTGGGACAGACCCACACTGAGATTCTCTGGGACTCGAAGGGGAAATGAGATACAATGTGCTATTTAGTCCTGATTGTTGTTGCTGTAAGTCAGACTTTACTTATCCCATATCTGTGTCTATAATCTGTGGATATAATGGCACTTGCAGGAAATTACCATACAGCGCTGACACCGTGTTTGTCACTGCAGCGTGAGCTGATAATGGATGACGTTGTCACGCCGACCTTGGACCTGCTGCTTTGACCTACATTCTTCCCTTTTCCTTTTAGAGCAACAAAAATACTTGCAGCTAACTTAAACCCAAATCCTGCCTTTATTCCCATCTGTGTAAATGTCACCCGTAATCCTTCACTTACATACACTTTAAATGTACACATACAGCAGCTGAATTTTTGATATTCATCATTTTTGGTGGCAGCACAAAGGCGCTATAGTGAATAAAATGTGGTATTTTCAGTTTTTATCATTTATATTCTGAGGTCTTATTTCTTTGTTGCATCCCTTATTCGTGCTTCATAGCTCACTCCTTTTGTCCTTGAGAATAATGGGAGTGGATGTGGTATTTTGTGTTATTTTCATGCATTCTGAGCTTGTAGAAAAGCAGCTATATAAAATCAATCCGTAGTGACTGCTGTTATCTCTTCTCAGCTCGGGCTTTCTCCCAGCGTGGTAGTCGCAGTGTGTTCTGCTCATGGGCACCGAGGTGATGAATGTGTGTTAGCGTGTGCAGGCATATCTGCTGGCTGTAGGAGCCTCCATAGCGACGAAAAGGGCAGCACCCAGCGACTGCTTGTCTCCATGGTGAACTATGAAATCAGCCTCTGGGCTGCTCAACCCGGAGGGTGGCTGGGATTCTGGGCTGATGTGGGATCAGCTGGATTGGTGTCAGACAGTAAACGCGCTGCAGAAAGTCGGCCGCTAACTGAGGGAGCATTTATCACACTCTCGGAGTTTGTGTGACTGCGGGTCCACAGGCATGTTTTTGGCCTCTTGAGTGCCTTTGGAAGCTGTGAAGTTACCATAGATGGGTGTATTTTTAGGTTTCTATCCTATTTATAAGCGAGCGCAGTGCATAAAGATGTAGGCAATAAAAGCTTCTAAAAGTAATTTGCACAGTGTATGGATTTAAAATAGCCTTAAAGAATGGAAGAAGACATTAGAGGCTGCAGATTTGTTTGCCGTTGCAATTGTGTTTATTTGCGTTGACCTCAGGAAGTGCTGCTGCTGCTTTCTCTGACTGTAGAGGAAGAGGGTGCAATTTTAGTGAAATCACCTTTTCAAGCGTTCACTGTAGAATTATTATTTTATTCTATTCGGACCCTCCCACTGCCTTTTGGCTCCTGTTACATTCCTTTCATCTTCATGTAACCCCCATCTTTGATGTGCTTTGTAGCTTCCCATTCCTCTATATATCCATCTTTATCTTAATCCCTTTATTTTTCCTCATTCTCTCTTTCATCAGTCTGACTCTCACTCCTATTCGTCCTCACACTCCCCTCACTATCTTTTTCCATCCTTGGGTGCTTGTCCTATTTTGCCCCTATCTCTCACTCTCTCACCCCACCACTGCAACACTACTCCCTCTCCCTATCTCTCCTCCCATCCCTGTTTTCCTAGTGTCTGGCTAGAAAAGCTTTTGTGGATAATTGATTGGTAGAAGGAGGAGATCGATGTTGTATGCCTTGACTGAGAGCTCTCTCATTTCCTCCCTTGCCTCTCCCTATCTCATCCTTTTTTTTTTTTTCTGCCACTTCTATCTCCCTCACTCCCTCTGGACTGCTCTTTGTCTCCCCCGTATCGCCACCAAAAGTGCGAGCGAGGAGAGAATTTCAAGGGTGGAGGATGGGAGGTGGAGCGTTATCTTTTTGTAAATTGGAAAAAACTATTAATGAACTGAAATGAAGTGAGCTTTCATTCATACCAGCTGTCTGCGGGCTCTTCCTTTCTGCCACTGACCCACTTGGTTCCTGGTGTTTTCCACATCTGAGAACATGGATGTGTTGCCAAGGAGGGTGTTTACTAAACCTACTGCAAGTTATATTAATAGTACACTATGATGCATGACTTCAGTTTCTTAAGTTGGGGTATTTTTTCAGGCTACAAGTGTAAAAGAGCCTCTGAACCTCAAACAGTTTCTGCTCCTGTCACATTTTGACTCACTGTGGGCTCATTTTTCACTGCAAAATAAAGTCCTGCACCTCTATGGAAACAGCTCAACCATGGCTAGAAGTAGAGAGAACCTACACATGTTTTTTTTGTGCAGTATGACACAGTTACCATGCCATAAATCATATAACTTTAAAAAAGAAAGTTGAATTTATTTGATTATTAATTTTACAAGTTTAAAAAAATAAAAATAATGAAGCAACATCTACAACACTTTTCCAAGTGCCCAGGTGCTTTACCAAGACTGGAAAAATAGTGATTAAATATTGTAGATATTTTTCTTACTTTACTTACTACTGTAATACTTGTTTCTTTATTTGTATCTGCTCTGTGTAAGCACAGCCTGAAGGTCAGCCAAAAAAAAAAATTCCCAGAAGTCTTTGTCACTTGACTGTTGGTAACTGCTGAGGTAGTCGTGGCTTCCCAGTTGCACAGAGGCATGTAGAATTATCTATCAGAAACAATTTATTTTTAGTTAACTTTTACATGTTCCATGCAGACTAAAGTGAATCCCAATAAATTTCATGATTTTATGCTTCAATCCGGTTACATTTTCTGATGGAATTGCAAATTTAAGGACGGTTGGCAGTTACTGTTTCTAAATTCGGGAAACGCTGTAATTGTGGTTATTTTTCTTAAACATGACAAACCTTTCAAAGCCACCGGCAGGTTTTGGTATTTAGAGGGTGAATTAAGGACAGATAAATATTGTTGGCACATTTTGGTGCATGTTGGGGTAACAGTTGAACTAAAACATAAACATATTTTCTGCTACTGAACTCAAAGTATTTGGAGTTGCATGCTGTTTTTGAAAATACATATGGGTTTATTTTACTTAAATGACAGTTACACAACGTATGAGGAAATGTTACAATAGTCAGAATTTACCGCTTAACAAAAGAATCCGCGATTGTATTAAAAAGTTATGAAAAATCAATGCAGTTTTTCAAACTTTCTAAGTGCCAATTATATTGGAGTATAATAGAATAGATTATTGCTGTAAACGGTTAATACAATCTAACAGGCTTTCTTAATGTGTATTTAATTGGAGGCCTCAGTCATGTTGTGCTAGACAGCACCTGCTGTGAGCCATTAAAAGTCTGTAAAAACACAAATTTGAACAGGAGGCAAGAGAAACGGAAAGGCAGGATTGTATGAAGAATAGCAGACTGTTGGACTCCTGCTCTTTTGTCTCGTATTGTTGCTTTGATGAATACATGCATATTTGCTGCAGTGTGCTTTATTGGCGTCACAGTGCTTATGTTGTCTGGACTAGATAAACCAAAGATGTCTATAATCTCCTCCACCTGCAACATTGTCCCTCCATGTGAGTTCAGTGAAACAGTGACACTGATTTTACACCTTGTTTTTCCCAGTTGTTGAATAGACAGTCTCTTTGTTATAATTTGCACCCCTGCACTAATAAAACGCTCCTGCAATAAATATTACAGCAACTCAAACATGTACATTTTAGCTGCTGTTCCTCTGTTTTCCAGCATAAAACCTTTTTGCAGCCCTTTAGCTAATACGGATGTACTTTGACTGTTTAAGGAAAAGCTGCAAATCCTTCGTAAATATCCTCTTAAGAATGAAGCTAAGTGTGAGAGGAAAAAAAAGCACATGGCATACTCGCTTTTTAAAGTCATTTTTATAGCGCTGTGGCACTAAGGTAGCTTCAGCTTGTCACAGTGCACCAGTGGGCTCTTAGCAGGCCTGCAGGAGCCCTTTATGGGTTTAATAAATAGTGCTAATAGCGTGTTTAGATGGTCGGGGACATAGGGAAAAGCTATAAGCACAGCCTCTGCTTTTTCTGTCTTTGACAGTGCATCTGTACACAGAATGATGATATGTTAAAGAGTTCTTGGAGGGATTGAACAGTTACCATAACTACATGTTGGAAATTAGAAATAAGAAAGAAACACTGAGCTAATAACATGTTTTTTTCCCTTCTCTCTTTTCTCCAGGGTTGAGCACAGAGGGCATCTACAGGGTCAGCGGGAACAAAGCAGAAATGGAGAGCATGCAGCGGCAATTCGACCAAGGTGCGTTGCTTTCTGCTGACAGTACTCACGCATTAGCGTGTGCACATGCTTAAGTGTGAAGAAAAGGCCATGAAGATGTGTACGTGTGCAGATCTGCTTCTGTCTATAACAATCCTGAGGCTCCTTAATTAACCAGGGAGCATTAATTCTACTGAGGGAATTGGCCTTCACTTCCTTTTAGACTGCAGAGCTACCTCCTCAATCGTCTATCTGCCCTCATGTGCATCCTCGCACGTGCACAAGCGCCCTCAATGTGCGTCTCCATGCGTGTGTCTGTCTGCCGTGGGCAGTTAATTGCCTCCAGATTGGTTTGGTTAATGAAGCATGTTGCTGCCGAGATAGATAGCAGAGCAAGATGGCCCGTGTACGCGTGTGTGTATGCGTGCGTCCACGCCTGGTTGAGATTAAATCCAACTCCAGTAATCAGAGTTGAAACCCTGCGTTGAATCATTTTGAGCCTCGGGCTGATGGGACAAGACAATTACAGGTGAAGCTACAGCGCAGGTGTCTCGTAGCCGCGGCGAAGATGGCACTTCATCAGCTCCCTGAAGATTTAGGTAACTCATTGCAGGAGAAAGCGGCATCAGAAGCGCCGTGCGTGCAAACTTTGGAAATGGGAGCTCTCCTCAGACTGTTCATGAACCCTCTAACCGCAGCTGTAGCACTTTTCTCTCGCCTCTCTTCTTGCTACACATACTACCTTTTGTAAAGTAAAAAGTTATCAGAAAATGGCTTTTTTAATTAAGTCTCCTGCTCCCACACACGTGCTCTCTCTCTGCTAGAGTGGTGCTCCAGTGGTTTTGCGTTCTGGCTCTCTGGGCTTTTTCTTCGCTTAAATTAACTTTATAATTGTCTATTTGTTATTTATTTATATTAAGGAAATTATGAATTGACAACTCTAGGGCAAACATATTTGTGACTACAAGTCGTGTGTGTAATTGAAAAGAACCAGAAAAGGAGTGTCGTGTATGTGGATGTAAGCCTTGTCATATTTATTACATCATTGTAATATCACTATATAATTTCATTTAATACATCACTGGAAAATCTGAACGTTTATGATCTACCAAAGTTAACACCATGCAAATTAAAGTACTTTATCACATTGATTCAAAAATAATATGAAGTCCACCATTTACATTATTCAAGACACTGCTGATTAGGATAATCTTGTACAGCAGAGATCTTGAATGCATAGTTACTAACATACCCAGGGTCCTGCGTTTCGCACATAAAGGCGGATCACAATGCTTTCTGATTCCAAATGTGTGTAGGTTTGGTTAATTTATATCATGAGCTGTGATTAAACACAGTTGTGATCATAATAATCAGCTTCATTTTGCACTCTTCATTGTATTCAAAGACACAAAAACAGGGAAGAAAATGCAAACTACAAAGTCTAAAGCAAGAAGAGGAACGAGACATCTTTCAAATTTTACTTAAACTTTCTTTATGACATTGCTCAAACTGCTGCACTTGTGTCAAATTCCTGTACGCAGTGTTTTACGACATAGTCTGTGGATAAATGAAAATGAGTTTCACAACAGGGCTGTGATTTCACAATGAGTGAGATTTGTTGGAGGTTTATTTTGGCCCCTTTCAGACGTGCACTCCTTTCAATTAATCTGAGGTAATCTGAGCATGTTGGCTTCATGTTTGAATGAACACCCTGATCACTTTCATTAAAAGTTGCGATAGCGATCTCTTCAGTTCAGAGTCGCTTTCAACGTGGCACCAGTTTGAACTGCATCAAGTCGGATTACAGGATAGGTCTCCACAAGTGACGTACTTTGAGTTGCACGGAATGATTTGAGAAAGGCTTTTTCCACAATACAGGTCCACAAACATTACAAGTGCAAAGTTTGCATGGCAAAATCATAAAACACCTTTCTTATTCAGTTTTCCCCACATTGTTTTTTTTAAACCTATTATAGACTGGAATGTCTGTAAAAACAAACTTCACTGCAAATAAGAAAGAATAGCCCAAAATGTTGAGACTCACCAATAATAGATATAATCCAGGTTTTGATAAAACATTAACAGGAGCTGAAGTTGACTTCGTTGCTTCCAGTTGTTAGTAGGAGTCTTTACTCTGAGTTTATCAAATGCCTGCAGCATCAAACAGCAGCAGGACCCATGTCAGCGTTGCTTCATGAACTGCTTTGATTCCAAACTGTAGCCAGCATGGAGACAGGATCAGTCAGGATCTAACTACAGCTCACACTGTGTGCTTTTCTTCACATCAGAGTCACGGTTTGTAAGCTGCATTTAAATCATTTGTTACATAGCAGCCATCCTCAGGTTGAGTCCTAAGCTCCGTCGCAGCTGTCGGGATATTTTTTATTTTACTGTTGATAAAGTTTTAGCTGGATTATCATCACACATGGACAGAATTTCACAGACACACAAGGCTATTAGTCATTTGCACAGCTCGACAAGCTTGTTATTAGTTTAGATTTAGGCTTTTGTTTTTTAGTGCATTTTTATCTGTTGGAAATCCCTTGATGCTTTGTCCTTTTTTAAGTGCGGGACAAATTTGCATGTGTACTGTGGCTCTCTCCATAACTGTCGTGGGTTTGACTGAATGAATAAGAAACATGAATGTAAAGTGACCTTTGTCTGAATGACAGAACAGTGTTACATATCCAATGTCTGAAAATGGGTTTATATAGTCTATGTATGTACAACTGTGATGTGCATATATATGAGACGTGTGTTTTGTACTTTAAATGTCTCATTTTATTCCCAGACCACAACCTGGACCTGGTGGAGAAGGATTTCACCATCAACACGGTCGCAGGAGCCATGAAGGCCTTCTTCTCCGAGCTACCTGAGCCTCTGGTGCCCTACAGCATGCAGGGAGAGCTGGTGGAGGCCTTCAGTAAGTCCCGGGGCTCTGCTGGTGTGGGGGGGGACGGGGAGGTGCAGGGGATGTGGGGAGAATTCTTCACTAAAACCCGAGGTGTATTGGATTTTTGAAACCCCCTTTCCCCTTTATTGTAACGTTTCTTTAACCTAACAAGCAAAACTCCTGCAATCCAAATCCATCCATGGGGAGAATTGGATTTGCCACTCGGTAAGGAGCCGCGGAAAGGGAGGGGAGACGGGATGGAGGAGAGAATATTTAAGGCTTTTCAGAGAGAGGACATGGGCATGATTGCACATGGTGATGGAGGGTCTGGATGAAGTCATGAGAAAATAGTCATATGTGAGATAAACGACGGTGCTCCTGCGCTCTCCACAGCCTCTCTTTTTCTCTTTGTGTCCTGTAATCTGTCAGAATGGAGATTTAAAGCATAGCTTAGTCTTGCATCGCGCCAGAGAGATTTACCCCTGGGCCGCCAGGCTGCTGTCACTCACCGAGCTCCGCATGCGTGTGTGCGCGAGTGTGTGTTTTTTAAAGGCCCCGGCGAGACCCTTCAGCCGTGACAGAGACCTGATAAAGCTCCTGCAGCCTGTGCCACAATAGAGGAAAAAGACGAGAGCAGAAAAGAAAAAGTGAGGCAGAGCGGGAGACTAGAAAGCCGTCGTTTGGGAGAAAACAGCAAATTGGGCTCTGTGTTTTTGAAATTAAAGCTTATTTGGCGTTACTAGACGGAGACGCGGAGAAACAGTCGAGCCGGTGGGTGGATATTGTCATGGTGACGCTACATTAAATAAGCTGTAGGATGTTCGTTAAGTTCTGATTAGTGATGAAGGACATACAGCAGGAGGGACTGCGTGAAGTCATCCTGCCTTACAGTCTGTTTTTGATCCACACTGACCTGATTGTGGAAATACAAACTCAGATTCTCTGATTGTAAATCATGTGGAGGAGAACATCTGCTGTTCTCAGTGCTGCCTCGCTCACATACACACAGGATGGACTGTGTTAGCTGGTGACGTCAGCTTTTCTGACTCACTCCTCGCTGCCATCAGGCTTAACACACCCTGTATGTGTGTGTGTGTGTGTGTGTGTGTTGCTGTAATCTGTTGGACAGTGTAATGGGTGTATGCATGGCGTGTTTCTCCTCTGGAATGTGTGTGGTCTTTGTCTGGTTTGTCTTTTTTCTGAGAACTGTAGTTTGGAGTCCTCTTGGATCGTGTGTGTGTTTTCGTCACTGAGATATGTGAAACTTGTACTGTTGAAGGATGAAATCACTGTGTCCTGCACAGATTTTTTGAGAGCTGAAACCAATTGCTTTCCCTATGCTCTTCACACTCTCGTCTTTTCAATTGTGCTCTCCCCGTCCCTTCCTTTGCTCTCCAGTCTCGCTCCTCTGACATCATTTCCCTCAGATTCCTCTGATCTTTTCTTTCAGCCACTTTTCCTCCCTCCTCTAACCTCTCGTCTCTCTCCGCAACCATTCAGAGATCAACGATAGGGAGCAGCGCTTCCAGACGATGAAGGATGTTCTGCGCCGCTTCCCCAAGGAGAACTACGAGGTCTTCAAATATGTCATCAGCCACTTGAACAAGTGAGTGAGTGACGGGGTCAGAGATGGCCTCTGGCAGCTCTGCTGACTACACCGCTGGTCAAGTGACCTGTGGGTGACATCACCGACACGAGCACGCTGACAGAATGGAGGTTTTACTCAGGTTGACTCATAGTCTGTCTCAATGCTGTGACTATTTTAGCTCTGTTTGTAAATAGATGGTCGTGGATGTTACAGTTTATTTATGTAAAATTAGTTTTGTTGGATGAGATCTGACAAACTGACCAGTTTCCCAAAAATGACGGTAAAACTGTAGTTTAAATTCAATGCAGTTTCACATCCTGTACGTCAAATAATCCAAAATAAGTCTGAGTGGTCACAAGATCATTAACCCTCTGAACCCCAAGCAGTTTTTTTTTTGTTTTTTATCTTACTGTGGGCTCATTTTTCACTGCAATATAAAGTCCTGCACTTCTATGAAAATGGCACAACCACACAGAGAAGAAAATAATCATTGAATTTTATGGTTTTAAATTTTTTTTAAGTGTCCACAGGTGTTACCAACACTGGGAAGAAAGGTGGCTCTATATATTGTAGATATTTTACTACTTATATTTTTTTATCTGTTTCCATCGTTGTCTCTCATCTTCTCTGTACAAACACAGCCTGCAGTGCAGCCCAGTTCAGCTGAAAAGTCCCTCATTTTTTTGTCACAACTGCAGCTGAATCATGAATGACTTCACAGTTGCAGCAAGAGGCACAGATTTTTTGTTTGTTTTTTACAGAATCTAAATATTGCAAAATGTTTGTTGTTGACAATTTTTAAATGAGGCGATTTTGGCGAAATATTACAATTTTAAGTTTCGATTTTGTTACCATATCTAACCTAACAGCGCGTCACACGTGAGGAGTTCAAGGACTGTTGGAAAGTTCAAAATCCTGTGATTCTTTCTGTTTTTGCGCTGTGGTAAATGCTGTAATTTGGCAGTGTTTTCAACCTTTTAACCCCACTGGCAGGTTTTGGGATTCAGAGGGTTACAGGAATTAAAGAGAACATTAAAGAAGAGACATTTGTACCTTTTTGTGCTGGGAAAAAATCTAGGGATTTGAGATAACTGCACAGAACTAGTGTTTATGCTATGGCCAGAGCCTTTTGTGAGGAATGACAAGTGGCTGTTGCTTCATCTTATGGCATCCCGAGCTGAAAGAGATGGGAAACCACTGTTATGCATCAATCAACTATTGTATAGTTTAGGGGGACAGTTCTGAAGCCAGAAGTATGAACAAGGCATGGCCATACACTAAGGGGAAAACAAACATCTGAGACAGTACATTTTTAACTTTATTGCCACCAAGGCGTAGCAGTGTTGATCCATCGCTCCAGCACTTTGGTCCAGACCATTAAACAGTTGGATTGTCTGAAAGTTTGGTACATACATTCATGGTTAAAGAGAATGAAGCCTGCTGACTGCTCAGATTTGAAAGGTAGCATCAGGTTTTGATCAGTGAAGCATCCCCTTTTCTGAAGATGGTTAATTTGACTTTTCGGTTTCTCTGTCTCCCAGGGTGAGCCAGCACAACAAGTTAAATCTGATGACCAGTGAGAACCTGTCCATCTGTTTCTGGCCCACACTCATGAGGCCAGACTTCACCACCATGGATGCCCTGACTGCCACCCGCACCTACCAGACAATCATCGAGAGCTTCATCCACCAGTGCGCGTACTTCTTCTACAATCAGCCGCTGGCCGACGGTCTCCCAGGCTCCCCCACCTCTACGCTCTCCGGGGGAGGAACCTCGGCCTACTCCTGCATGGCCGGCGGCTACTCATCCTCACCGACTCCGTCCCCGACCCCCTACGTCCTCCCCGCCACCCCTCCGGTCATCCCCCACTATGGCCCTCCCATCCACCACCATCACCACCACCACCACCACCATCACCATCAACACCAGTCCCCTCCCCACTCCCCGCCTCCCACTCCCCAGTCCCCGATCCCAGCCTTGCTGCCGCCCTCCCTGCATCCCCATCACCCCCCGACGGAACAACACACGCTGTGAACCAGGGATCAAGGGAAAGAGAGAGGAAAAAAAAAATAACAACAAGCAGGCGGATAACAAGATTCAGCGATTCAAAGGTTCAGGATGAGAGATTTCACAGTTTGGGAAAGGAACTGAAGAAGATAAACTGAAACAAGAACAGGAGCTAGGAAGTGAAGTTGGGAGAGATTGAGTGAGATGCAGTATGTACAGGGAGAAACCTACATGTTTGGGAGAAGAAAGGGGGCGTTCGAGCCTCTGTTGCTTTTAGAATAAAAAAAAATAAAAAAAAGGACACACACACAAGCCAGGAAGAACCTCTGAACTGGCAGTATGATCTTTCTCCCTCCCCGTCACTTTATCCCTTTGTCTCTCAGTCTCACTTCATCTAGACCTGCCCTCCTTGCCTTATAGCGAATCTACACACACAAACACACTAATGACGAGTGAGATGTTGCCAGTAATTGTTAAAGGGACTCAGGGAGGGATTAAGAAGTACAGTGCAAAAGGGGGAATGTGAACTCTGTAATGTTGGGACTGCTTCAGCACACGCGCAACCGCACACACAACATGCACTCGACGCAAACGCCCAGCGGCCAGCGTGCCTCCAAACAGCCCTCAATCTCTCAGCTTCTAACTGCGCTGGGAAATTTGGTGGCCAGCGCATGTTTTCTTTTGTTTTGTTTTGGGTTTTTTTTTTGCAAAACCAACCCACCTGCTGTACGTTCCTGGAGGCTGCGACTGGGACGAAGTGGAGCAGACAGCTAGTCCTGAACATGTTTTGTTTATTTCACCACTGTACAGAGGACTTAAGCAAGAAACACGTGTTACTACTCACCCGACAGGATGTTCTGTCCTCCGCGACTCACAAATTCCTATCTGTCAACCCCCTTTCACAGCCATGCATACACACACACACACAAACAAAATCAGTTTTAGTCAAGGCAACATGCCAAGCACAGAAAAAAAAAAAAAAAAAAAATCTCGACCGACTGGATCTGCTGGGCAGCAAATTGAAGCAAAGGATTATGGGTGCTGTGACACCCATGGCATTCTGGGAAGGCTCCTCCCAGTCTCCTATTTGCTCTCCCTGTCACTTTGAACTTGATGCTTTGTCCTTGTAAACACATGAAAAACAAAAAAAACAGCTTAACATGATTTTTTTTTTTTTTTTGAAATCTTGATTCCACACTCACATTCCCATTGTGTTTATATTATGTTGTTTATTTGAGAAAATCTGGGCCGATCTGACGACGAGTGCGTAAGTGTGTGGCTGGCTGTCTCACTGTCTGCGTGCACCTGTATCCATGCCTTTTAGGTTTACCTGAATTTCCCTGTATTAGACAGATAGTGGGAATAATGCCAGTGTTGGACCTTCACCTGTCATGTTGCTTCTTTCACGCTGTGGTGGTTTTACAAGCGAGCTGGTGCTGCAGTTTTACGTAGTAAGGACCTTGTTCAAAAAGCACTTTTCTGAGCACTTTGAAGGCACATTTTTAAATTGGGGCTGCCGCGACATGACAGCCACCGTTCACTTTATTGTCAGTCCACCCTACTCTCTCTCTCTCTCTGGGAGCACACCACTGACATCTAGAGGAAGAAATGGGTTGCAGCCATAACCTCACTTCCACTACTGCATGGGCGTAGCACCATTCTCCTTGACTGTGGTTTCTTGTAGAGCCTCTCATAGGTGCAATTGTCAAGATTAATCATCATTGTATGTCAGGTGGAATTAACTTAGGTGTACTAGTATAAATAAAAGAACTGCAGCAGTTTCAAATCTGGTACAAATCAATTGAGATTACATAGATCTAGACTGTGTAGCCATGAAGCATGTGGCCACAGTGCAGTTGGTTTAACATGCAGTGAAAGAAATTGCCTCTGTCTTTTGTTGTTAGTTTCCAGTTCCCTTTGGGCGCAAAGTCAGCACTCAGCCCTTTGTAAAAGAGTTTATTCCACTTCCCACATACCATATTTTAGTGGAAGGAAATGAAGACAGAGAGACTGAGGCACAATGTAGCATTACAGGCCAGAGAGTTGGAAGAAAGCCTCGAGCTTTGACAGGTGGGAGGCTTTTTATACTTCGAAATAATTGGTAACCACTTCTCCAAGCCCCAGCATGATGTCCTCTTAGGACACAGTGTTATGTCTCTGGAACGGACTCTCTAAGTTGGTCTCGATGGACTCGAAATATAATTTGCAAGAGTGTAAGTAACCACTACACCGGACTCCCTCCCCCTCCTGCCTCCTGCCTCCGCCGTCACTGTTATGCCACCACATCCCCTAGTCATTCCCTGTCCAAGAGAGACAGTTGGGTCTGGGAGAGACAGCAGACAGAACAGACAGTCCATTCATCCGTCTGCATGACTGGAATGGAGCATCACAAAATTCCTCGGCCCAGCCTGCTGTTACCGTAGAAACCAGCGAGATGGGGCTCGAGGAGAGTCGCTGAGCCCCGATCGAAGCAGTTTTCAAAATGTGTGTGCGTCGCGCGTGTGCGTCCCTGTGTTTCGTGCGTGCGCGGACTTATGCGCGTTAATGTTAAACAGATGCTCGCCAAGGTCACCGTTTGACACTGAATTGCATCTCTGCACGTCTCTCCAGACTGCCCTCTCTGCCCGAAAGATGGAGGAGGAAGAAAAAAAAAAAAAAAAACCCTTTCAACCAATCACTGACTCTTGAAGGAGCTTTCATCAGTCCACACTACCTATTTACCTTGCGTGTGGGTGTATGTATGTTTGTATGTGCGTGTGATAGAGGAATTAGGAGTGTGTGTGTGTGTTTGTGTGTGTGTTTGGGCGGGTTCGGGGCTAACATGCTAGTAAGCTGTGCTTTGGCCGGCAGCCAGACACCAGCGTGATCCAAACGAACGTGAAGGAGAGGAATGCAGCTCTCCTCGCGGTCATTACCCCACTGTGTAACCCTGTTAGCTCGTCCAGATTACACACACTGATCCTCAGAGAAAGTGTGAGAGAGATAGGGGAGGGGGGGGAGAGGGGGGAGAGAGGGAGGGAAGACAGACAGCAAACGGGTGAATGGGATCATTATTTGGGAGAGACGGAGGGAGGAAGGAGGGGTGACCACTGGTACTTGTGTGTGAACGCCGGCCAGTGGCGTTCCCTGTGTATATCAATGTGTTAATACTGAACTGACTGTGAGGCAGCCAAAGACTGTGGAAAAAAAGGGGGGAGGGGGGCTTGATGGGGAGAGACGGGAAGCAAAGTGACAATTTAGAAGAACAGTTGAATTTTTTTTTTTTAAATGTGACTTTGGTTCAGCGATAATATGTGGCTGCATTGCTTTTCTTTTGTTTTTTTCTTTTGTTTTTTTTCCAACAATGGTGACAGATGTCTGTTAAGTTAAATTGAGAAACAAGCAAAACTATATTCAAATGGTTGTTTATTGGTATGTTAGGGGGTCTAACACTTTGCCCTTTAGTCAGTGGTGATAGAAAAAAAAAAATTTCTTTTTATGTTTTTATTTTAATAATTAAAAAAATACAACTTTTTTTTTTTTTTTTTTTTTTTTTAACAATTTCTTTGTGAACGATTGAGAGACCAGCCCAGTATAGTGCATGATTTCTTCCCGACCGAGGAAGAGGGCTCCACCACTCTCACTATTTAAGAGATGATAAAAAAAAAAAAAATATTAAGAAATAATGGGGGGGATGAAAATAATAAAAAAAAAATAAATGAAGTACTGTAAACTGAAAAGATAACATCAAACAAAAAAAACTGTCATTATTTGCTGAGTATGGTAATTTGTCTCAATGGGAATGGTGTATACAGCAAGGCCTTATGTGATCTGTATCATAGTTAATAAATCAAATCTTGTAAAAACTCCTGTGTCTTGTCTCTTTGTCTGGGTATTAAGTCGTACATAATTGCTAATGTGATGCACTGAATACATTTTTTTTAGAGTCGTCTTTCTAAATTTGACCAAAAAAAAGAAAAGGAGTTGTTGTTAAAAGGCCAGTAAGCAGAATTTGAGTTCATTTAGAATGAATCCCAGTAGATGCAGACTGTGTTAAATGTTTACAATGTCAGGAAGAGCTCTAAAATGCTGGTTGTGAACTAAATCCTGTGATGCAGCCTAATTTGCTAAAACAATTTCAAGTAAGAAAACACTGCAGGTGATCGGCAGGTAACATTTTTTGGCTTTGTGACAACATAGAATGAAAAACGCATGCTTATGGCTGCTTGTCTAGTGTATATGTCTACTTGTGTTTACCACTTTTACAACAGAGAGATGCTTTTAGTCTTCTTCCAATTTTACAGGCTTGAAGATGTGAAATGATCCAGTAGATTCATTAAACTGATTGGATACAAATTGTTAAACAAACATCATTCCTATCCTGTTAAAAAAAAAAGAAAGAAAGGTGCAACCCCTCAGATTTATCTACCAAATTCTAAGTTCGAAGTCACCGATTAGGTAAAATTACATAAAAGAATGAGTAATATGCCTGGTATTTGGTGAATTTTGAGTGTGTCAAGTAAATACATCATAATGCAAACTCGTGGAACAGCAGTAATCTAAAATTCGTTTTCTATCTCCTATTAAGGAACATTTTTCAGGTTCAGTTTCCCTGTTTAAGGACACCTGACAGAGCTATAAGCAGCAGGAAAAAAAGGTTTGGTGAGCGGAAGCTACGTAGACGGGTAGTACTGATGCATGCATGCAAATGTAGAGCCAAGTTAGTGAGGGGAAATTTCTAGGGCAGTTTGTGTAACACGTCTCAGTGAATAGAAGTGCTTACAGTTATAGGAACAAGGATTACACATTCATTTCTTCCACGCTGTGGTCTAAAAAGTTTCACGCAACATGTGCTAGTCAGTTTGTTGTTCTGCTCTTTCTGCACTCTGCTGAGGGACACTGAAACCACAGGGGGGGACGGGACGAGGTCACAGCAGCCCACAGGACCCTCCTGGTTCCTGCGAGAGCGGCCCGACGCGACTCGGTCTGTGCCATTTCAGGGTGATGTAAGGACTCCGGTCCCTGCGAGGGCCATGTGAAGGCCTCACTGCCATTTCATGGTGCCCTCATCTGACCTTTTCATTGAGTCAAACCAAAGGAAATCCATGCCCATGACCTTTGTGGTGCATCGCTCCCATTCTGGCACAGGAAGAAAAAAAAAACAGAGCAGCTGATTGGGAATGAAAAGGGCAAGCCTGTGTGCACACAGGACACACGACCCTTGAACTCTAACCTTTAAGCGGCATCATGAGGGAGAGAGCGGACTGGGATTTGATTGGAAGTCAAATATGGGGATCGTCAACACTGCTTGACAGGCCGGCGCGGGGAACAAGCCGCTCGTGGTTGTCAGGAATGCCAGGATTAGTGAGCATGAGGGGAGGCTTTGCAGAATTTATTACAGCTATCACCCCTACTGTGCTCATTAAGCCATTTAACTAAACCACACTGATCTAATATGTAATAAAACGCTTCTCCACCGGCAATTTCCCTCCTTTTCCTTGTGCATGCACGAACACGCCACTAGGAGGCTGACTTGTCTCACACTACCTGTGAGAGGAGCTCTGCTGTATCTGGGTAAAGGAGGCACACACAGAGCATGGACCTAATTGATTGGGTCAAGATTTGGATGTCAGCGCTTTAATCCCGCGCTCACAGTGAGATGAATGCGTGAAACGAGCATCTGAAGAGTTTTCTCACTGATGTCGAGCTCCTCTTCCCCTCTCACAGTTTGAAGTTGGAAATAGGTTTGACTAAACTCCAGAGATTGTATAAAGAGGGAGGATGGGAGGGAGCGCTCAGCGAAGTAAGCCTCGGAATAAAGACAAAGAACTTAATTTGAAGTCGTTGTTGCTCTGTATTAGAGACGTGATGCCTCCTCAGTGCAAAGGCATGGCCTAAAACTTCTGAGGTAGACAGAAAAAGAGGAGGAGGAGGAGGAGGAAGGGGACATATATGGAGAAAAAGAGACTGGTCTTATGATGAGTCGAGGCACGTAGCTCCGCTCAACCGTGTCTTTCTGGGCTTCGAGCTCGCAGCTGCGGCGGCGGGTATTGAATTCAGATGCGACCTGTCTCTCCGCTCCGGCCGCTACAGGTGGAAATGCTCTTATCAATACGGACTGTCCGAGCCTGACTGCAGCCCGATCCGTCTCATTGATGATTTTAGGTGCCCCTGCCCTCCCTCTCCCTCCCCGAGGAGCCCGATTGATTAATGTCTGGGTCACAGTGGTATTTCCATATTGATACCTCGATTGATGACGGCGCTCCAGGACCAGGCCGTATTGACCAGCTGGAAAGTGATACGTTTCAAACTGTTTGGCGGATGTATTTATGCATAATGGGAATAATGAGGGGTTAGGTACATGTGGTGGAAGTGAAGCGCAAATATATTCTGCGAGTTAAATTCAGTAATGCTGGGTATCTGGTGGAGGGGGGAGGATCAATATTCCAACAATAACAACAACAACCTGTTCTACTCTCACTGCCACCACTACTAATGTAGACATCATTACTATTAATAACTGGGGGAAATATAGTGAGGCTGTGGCATAGCTGGGAGATCATAATGACATTAGTGGGCTCAACAAAAACAAATTACAACATTTTAGATCAATGTTTTTGTTTTTTGTTTTTTTTAAATTCTGACAACTATTAATGAAATTATGTTCAACCATCAAACCACATTGAGTTTGTGGAATGAGCTTTTCCTCTACAATCAAAGTTTTTTTTAATTACCAGTCGTAACCATCCAGGAATGTTAAGGTGGAGGAGAGGACTTAAAATCCTGGACTCAAGGCAAAAACAAATTAAGTAATTAAGTCAATTTCATTAAGTTACCTCAACTTTAATTTAGTTTTAAATCAACTAACGTAGACACGTTAGTTTAAATTACTCTCTATATTAAGTTGGTGCAATTCAGACAATATAATGTCTAACCAACTTATCGAAATAATGTTTGCAACTTAAAATGTTAATCTAAATCAGTAAATTAGATTTTTTTTTTTCTTTTTTAAATCTTGCAGCCATGCATTTAAATAAGTGGTAGTAAATGGCTGTCTTAAATTGTCCACTAACGTTAAGATAGAGGCGGGGACTTGAAATCCTGAACTCAAGGTGAGGAAATATTAAGCAATTAAGTCAATTTTATGAAGCTACCTCAACTTCAATGTAGTTTTAAATCAACTAGAACCAAGAATTGGGTTTAAACTACACACAATATTAACCCATAACCCAACCCATCAAACAAAGGTTTGCAACTGAAAATGTTTATCTAAATCAGTAAATTAGTTTTTTTTTTATCATGCAACCATACATTAAGTGATTGGAAAAAGTCCCCTGAGTTACTTTACATTTTTGCCATTCCTTATTATAAGGTAAAACTTGAATCATCACCTGGAGAAAGATTGAGTATTAGCAGCATGAAAACAGACCAGTGAGAAAGTTTTAAGACACAGCTTAATGACAAAAGACACAGCTGTACAGAAATGTAACATGCTGTATATGCTTCATAAAATAAGGATTTGCTTCATAGAGGGGCTGCAACTACTGATTACAGTCGTGACTCGATAACCCGACCCTTAACAATCCGAAAACCTTGCCATCCAACAGGTTTTTAGGAAAAACAAATGGAACCAACAGAAAACAGCCTTAACATACCGACAGCCTTGGATTCCGACTCCAACGTGACATTTTATGTCACAAACAAGGAGAACAGCGTATTATCTGTCTTAACAATCCGACAGATTGGCTACGTTCAGACTGCAGGACTTAATGCTTAATTCAGATTTTTTTGTGAAATCTGATTTTTTGGTGTGTGTGTGTGTGAGTTTGTTCACATTTCCAATTATATGCGACTTGCATGTGATCTGCTGTGTGACCTTCATACGACCCAAAAGTGTCCCGCATGTGCAGAAGAGGACACAACGATGTCACATGCAGCGAGCGTGCTCAGTGTTTGCAGAAGTAAACACGGATGGTAATGGAACAGCGTATCCGCCAAATCCCCGCCACCACCACTGATGGTGGAAGCAGAACTGTGAGCGCTAACTAAACTAGCATCAGCAGCCAAGTACTGCCTGTGCGTTCTGACCACTTCCACCCCGTTGGAGCGCACCCCCGGGGTGCAAGTGGTCAGAATGTGCACAACTGCACCGGTCAATTAGACGTAAAATCCAGCAGTGTGCAGTGTTCTAACAATACACTAGTTATTCTAACAACCATAAACAATAAATATTGACAACAAATGACCCTTCAAGCATCAAGCCCTCCTTGTATCTCGACCTCCGTCTTGACAATCTGACAGCCTTACTATCCGACATAAAAGACGGTTTTACATTTTGTGTCGGATTATCGAGTCACGACTGTATTTTCATTGTCTATTAATTTGTTGATTCTCTCAGTTACATGATTCCTTGTTTGGTCCATTAGTTGTCAGAAAATGGCAAATCAGTGTTTCCCAAAGCTCAAGATGATGTATTTAAATGTCTTATTTTGTGGGCAACCTAAAAATGTCTAGTTTACTTTTGTGAAGGCGGATGGAAATGATCAAATATTCACACTTAAGAAACCGGAAATGTCGCCTTTTCTTCTTGAATAACTACTCAAACTGATTGTTCAATCATCAAAATAGATGTTGACTAACGTAATAACTAATCATTGCAGCTACTTCTACTAAATAGCTCATGTCGATCAGTTTGGGGGTTTCCAAAATGTATTTGATTGTACATGTTTGCAACTCAACAACACCTTGACAATATCCCAGCAGAAATGACCAAAGAGTCATTATCAGGATCACATATCATATCACAGCATCATATTTATAAAATCACACAAATACGAGGTTATAAATAGGTTGTACGTCACTCAGCAGCATTTGTCAGCTGCACATCAAGGCAGCACAAAAGAGACCCGACAATCAGTAGTTTGATAAATTAGTTTTTAAAGCAAGATGAAACAGCTAACAGAGCTTCAAATAAGCCAAATCATCTGTGCCCGACTCGCAGGTGCAGCTATAAGAGAGAGATATTGCAGAATTATTTAGTGGGAACTAGAGAACACAGAAACGAACATTTTAAAGGAGGAGCAGCTGTCATAAGGATTTTGTATGATGGACAGACTGTAGTTTAAAGAGGCTTGGTAAGTGCTGCTGATTAGGCATTTACCTAATGTGATTGTTTCAGCCATGTTTGCAATTGTGATTTTGATATTATACAATTATTTCACAAGGTGTTTACATGCTTTTGTCAGCCCCTCGCTGCTATGTGATCATATTTCTGTGATATTTCCACAGTATCTTTGTAAAACTTGCCAGTTTTTCTTCATTGGGTCAAGTGCACACACTGCATAATGCAGAACAACTCCGCAGAGAGCCCAGAGTTGTGAACCCAATTTTGCAGACACCCTAATTTAAAGGACAGGCAGACAACAACATGATTCTGTGGGACTTGTTCTGCTTGTTGTGGAGATTACTTTGGAGGCAGAGGGCATTGTGTGGAGATGATAGTCAGCGAGGAAAAAAAAAAATAGAGCATTGAGCAGAACTGATCCCACTTTACACTTTTGGGGTCAGTGGTTGAAATGGACGCTCGGCCTTCAGGTACTTGTGACAAGGATCAAGGGCCCCAATGTATATCTGCTGATTACATCTCCTGAAGTGGAAAAAATGCAAATAATAAATGTATGAGCAACGTGCTTGTTTTTTTGCTTGATTAATTATGCCGTTTAATTCCAGATCCACCACGCTGCTCCACCGTATAATTTCCCAGTGGTCTTGGCTGTTTCTTCTCTCACATGCGCTCTCTCCTTTTTTTCCTCATTGCAAAATGAATCATGGATCCAACCGTCTGTACCCGGGGGAGAGCGGCGAGCTGGCGAATGGGCTGACCAATCATGAGCATCAGAGGCAGACACACAGACGGAGGGAGCCTTTTGTTGTGCGCTGCACTCATCAAGTTAGAAGACAACTACCGATTTGGCCTGAAGAAAATTAAAAGACGAAGTGTAAGGAGACAAAATAACCGACTTCATCTGTGTTTGTCGATCTGTTTTCTCCCTCTCTTGTAACATTAAATCTCCCCTTCCCTCCTCTGTGCTCTCCACCTCATCCAATCAGACCGGCCAGTATGTGTTTATCTGAGTGGGTGGCAGAGTTTCAGCGCCATTCATAATGTCAACTGGGATCCTGACTGCTCTTCTATTCCCAGGCTGGCCAACCCTCTCTCAGCCTCCTGACAGTTCCAGGTTAGCCCTCTTTCCTCTCTCCCCTGGCCCTCCTCTTCTCTACCCTCCAGCTTTCCTCTCCAGCTCTCCCAGGGGCCCCACTGAGAATACTGCTCAAATCCAGGCCTCTGAGCCCCAAAGCCGGTCCTAATCCTCTGCATCGATCGTCCTGAGAATTTCCTCCCCAGCACAGCAGGCCCCGCTCCCTGCCGCTCACACTCCTCGACCCTGAGCAGCCAGCACTTCTCAGTAAGAGAGACATAGAAAATAGGGCCAGGTGCATTACCTGCCTTCTCAACAGAGGGGTCTTGTTGACGTGATGTGTATTATTAGGTGGGTATAGCAGGCTGTGTGCTGCTCCTGAGAGCCTTGGTGTTGCTGTCTGTCCAGCTTCAGTTAGACGTGGCTGTGATCACTTGAATGAAGTGGTTTTGAGCTTTTTTTGCCACTATATTTCTTTACTACAGTGATTCCTAACCGGTGATACTTTTATGCAAGAAGGTACTTCTATAGTTCCCGAGGAAATATGGCAGAATTTACACAATAAAAACAAAAGAAACCTGAAATTATTAAGTCTATATACTTCAGTAAAACTCTTGAAGAAATGATGGAAATAGCTGAAATATAAATGGTTTAATAGCTAAGAATAAAGACTTGTATGGCAGACCAGTAACTCTAAATTTACCATGAGGGTGAGTTTTCATGGTTGCCTCTCTTTGTGTTCGTTTCCAGTTTAGCCAAGATTATACTCCATTGCGAATGTGCAGCTGCAGACACCATGGAAATGTAGGAGTACCTTGTATTATTACTTTCTAGTCTGACTGGAAGCTGCTATCCACACAGTAAATTGGCGTCTTTGTATTCCACAGTACAGGTAAAGAGCACCATATTGGAGGATATGGAACTGTCCTTATGTGAATCCTCTGATGAAGGAAATTACCATCCCTCACACTCTAGCAGAGCCTTGCAGATTCACAGATCCAAACACACTGGCCTTAGGCCTGTAATAGTTTGTGCATCCGCGAGTACATGACGGTCTGCTAGGGTCCAAGTGATGTAAATTTTTTGATCAAAGCGTCAACATTGGACGTCCACTTACCCTCCAATGTGTTGTTGTGGTGCATGTAATGCCTTGATTACACTCTCTTGCTGACACCCCCTGAACATCTCCACACAACATGATTGCATAATTGTTATTGTACTACTGTCTAGTCTGCTTTAAGTCCATTTGGAGAAATCGGTCTCACACATGCACAGTAGATCGTCATCTACGTATTTGCATATGCACACTACTGTCAAACACTACTGCCCTCATAGCATAACTGACACAAATTTGGGGTTATATGTGGAAGTCAACGGACTCTTGCTGACTTAAGAAGATGATGAAACTTCCGTCATGCGCACCTCAACAGACCCTCACATCCTTGCGGAAATGGGTAAGATTACACTAGCAAAATGCATAGACAAAGTTCATGTTTGTTGCACATTTTCCAGGAGGACTCCAAGTAGACTAGAAAGTAGTTTAATAACAAGATGTACACATCTGTGGTGTTGGCAGCTGCCAGCGAAGTAGCACAATCGAGGCCTGTGTTTAGATGAAAAGCGTAATCTTGGTCATAGGTTCCAGCCCTCCATGACCATGAACAGGATGAAACAGGTAAGTAATAGGCAAGTGGCCCGTCCAGTTTCTGTCACCCAACAAGTTGGTATAAACACAAACTTGACTAAAGCAATCAAACGCAGTCAATTAAAGTGCCGAAATTTGACTAGAAAAATACCAACTTTCATATAATGCAAAGTACTGGCTGCTGCACGTGATTGGTGGTCGCAGTTTATCTGTCAGGGCTGTGGGGTTACATCAGAGAAAAAGGTTGGGAGCCACTGCACTAATGCGTGTAACAGCAGATAAGTTTGCAATAGACAATTCATTACTGGAAACAGCTACTCTCTGATACATCGAGAAACAGAGATCTCCTGGTGTGAGGATAGGCCGTACTTCCTTCCATCGTGCTGATGAAGATGGAGTAATGGAAGGTGGTGTATGCTATACAACTCTGCTGGAAGATGAGAAAGCATCATTACTAGAGTCCTCCTGGGAAAGCTCCCAACCAACAGTCTATCCCGCGCAACATACTTGTTCATAATTTATTTACGCGGCAAGCTTCCCTGGACTCTGCTGTGTGTCTTTTACTGCAAGTGTGGAGGTTTTCGAGAGGTATTTTCCTCTATTTCTGTCTGCTTGTGAACAGGACCAGCAAGGCTATGTATCCAGTGAAATAGTAGATGATTAAGCCTCATACTTTATTAACTCGTTTTCTGTGCGGTTGGCATTCTGACTTCATCCCAATCATGAATGAGAGAGGCAAAATCTGGAACATTTGGACCCGTCAAAATGCAGCTCTGTGGGCCAGTTAGAGAATCTCTGTCTATACTGGCATTTAAGAGCCAGTACAGATGGTAATGTATCAATACTCTTTTAAACAGGGCTCGGAGCCACATTTGTAAATCAGCCCCAGAGATCGTTTTGGCTGTTTGCGGTCCTTCTTGGGTAAATAAATTTGGTCGAATTGTGTTTCGTGCATCAACACAATATACTGCGGATGCATCTTTTATCTGCATTTGGATTTTATTGATAGGGATGAATTTGACACCTACCTTTACCCCCTTCACCCTTTCTTTACTTCTCATTCATTAGGGGTTTTTTTTCCTTTACCTGAGTTGACCCCACAACCTTCACCCACATACACACTCTTTTTGCAGCACTTCCCTCCATCTCCTCACTCCCTGCCCTCTATACTTCAGTGCGCCGCTCTTTTCTCTCGCAGCTTTGCTTCTCTTGCCCTTTCCTCGCGCCTGCTTCCTTCCTTCCTCACTCTTTCTCCCCATTTTACCCTTGCTCTGCCTGCTCTCCTCTCTTGTCCGCTCCCTCCCTGCCCTCCTTCTCTCCGCTCCCCCTCTTTCTCTTTATTAATTTATTGGGTTGTTATTCTCCTTGCCTGGCTCTGCTAATGAAGGCAGGATGCAGATGAGGGCGAAGGTCATCTCCGTAGCGATCGACCCCACCGCCCCGCAGCATGGCACTCTGACTGGCACAGGTCAGTGGCAGCTGTCAATCAAAACACACACGTGCACGCATACATTCACGTGCACACGTGCGCTCACACACACCATCACGAAAATATATTCATACATAAAGCTAACAGCTATGTTGTACGACAATTGACCGTTTATAATTAGCCCTACAAATTCAGATGCTTTGAGCAGATAATTTGACACTCTATTAGAGCGGTGGCTGCCAACCTTTTTGGTTTATGACCCATTAAAATGAAGAAATGTCCTCATCATAGGTCAGAGGTTTTTTGCTTTCAAACTGTTGCATTTTAACAATCTTTACAGGCGAGCAAAACTGCCGAATTTTCTGTTAGAAAGAAATAAGATAAGAAAAACGTGAACAGAATTTTTTGAGAAACAAAAACGCACTTTAATATTACTGTAGCCCATTGTCCATTGACAAAATCAACATTGACCTCGTTTATTGGCTTTTTCCTCAGATGTTTTCAGTCAACCTGCATCTTCTAATAGGAAATACAGTGTCCTGTAAATTATACCCTGAAGAAGGCAGTTTGTGTCGCTAAATGTGAGTTGTAAACTGGGTTTATTCTAACATGTACAGTATATAGCAGAAGTGAGTACCCCTCTGTTTGATACAATTTAAATACCACATATTTCTAAGTTGACAAGTAAAGTTTTTCCTCTCAGAACCAATCAAAACCAAAGACTATATTGAAAATACAGGCCCCAAAGTAGAAATACACCATTAGATGAGATAAGACAAGCCTTTATTAATTCAACAGTTGGGAAATTTTCAGTGTAAATGTTTTGGAAATATCAGTAGAAAATTTAAACAAAAAAACTATACATCCGCATATATGAAATACATATATAAAAAAAGGTACACATATAAATCAGTGCAACAAAAGTGAATACACCTATGATCACTGACATACAAGTTAGAAATCTGTGATAACTGAAAAAAGACTTGAGTACACTAGGGATATCCAAATAGCCTAAGTGCATAAACATAGTTTTAAAATGACCCTAGAAACACCATAACCTTGTTCATTTTTGACCTATAGGCTGTGTGTATCAGCATGTCCACATTATGGCTCTAAACGTAAAAGAAAAATCTAAAAACTAAAAAAGAAATTTAAAAAATGATACAAGAGGACCCAAGAAGATATGTAACCAACTACAAATAACTTAAAACACAGTTGCAGCTGATATAGGAGGCACAGTACCACTAATTAGAGTTGCAATGGCCATCCTCTGAAAATGACAGCAATGACAATGCAGTACTTGCACAACATACATGTCGCTCTGAAAAATGAGGGTAAAGTGCTTCAGACCTTTCGTGGGGGTCATAAGTGGAAATTAAAGTTTCTGTGGCAGTTCAGGCAATGGAAAGGACAATGTATGACATAGGACTCTGTGGACGGTATCCAAGACAAAAAAAAACAACTTGATTTCTCTCCAGCACAAAATTGCACAATTAAACTTTGCTAATGAACAAGACAAAAAGCCTGATAAACATTGGAAGGCCATTCTTTGGTCAGATGAGACGAAGATAAATTTGTTCAGCTCAGACAGAGTTCAGCGTGTTTGGTACGAACCTACCACAGTATGAATGTATAGTCCTCACAGTGAAGCAGGTGGAAGCAGGATGATACAGGGCTGCATGAGTGCAAAAGGTGTTGGGGAGATGACATTTGTAGATGGCTTCATAAGTCGCTGTGGATATACCAAAACACCCTGACAAGATGACTCCCAGTCTGTGGAAGCTTGGCAGAGGAGAAATATTCCAGCATGATAAGAATCCAAAGCACTCTGCCAAAATCACACAAGCGTTTCTAAAGAAGAATAAAGTGAAAACTATGACCAGGCCAAGTATGCCACCTGACTTGGATCCATTACAATACATTGGAAGAGAAATGTAGAGCAGCACAATCCTTTCAAGAAAGAGAAGCTGAAAAAAAGTTGTCTCTTAAGAATGGCAGAACATCTCTCCAGAAGTTTGGGCAACACTCCATACTGAGGATGATTGATTTTGTCATTTAAAACAAACAAAAAAAAAAAGTTCTAAGTATCGTGCAAACATGCAAACCTCTGTAGTGAAAGGTGTTCTGACTTTTGTTGCATTGAGTTCTTATTATAGAACCTATATTTTTATTATAGTGAATCCAAACTGTTAGTTTTGATTTCACATCACAACAAATATCTACTGTTGTCCTGTTTATCTATGTTTTTAGAATAGCCATCCAAATAAAAGATTTTCAACTACTAGCAGAATAGTACTTTGGATCTTTTTTGTTTTTGCCTGTTGACATAAATAGGGTAAACAATGGCACAGTGTGCTATAAAACATGGGGAGGTTGACAGCATATTAACAATACCTCTAAACACCACAACAAGTCCAAAGTTTTCCCCCAAAGTGTCTTAAACAATATACTCGAATTGGTTGATCCACATGTTTGAGCCATGTAATCTACACAATCTGCTGAATGGATTGTTATCATGCTGTTCAGACATTCATGGTAGTCAGAGGATGGATAACAACAACTTTGTTTTTTCTTTGAGTTTTCCTCTAGTTCCACAACAAATTTACTTTTGTAGTGTTTAATGAAATGTCTCAACAACTACTGGATTAATTGCCATTATATTTGGTTCAGACATTCATGTTTCCCTCAAGATAAAATGTAATCGCTTTGGTAACCATCTGACTTTGATCAAAAACAAACTAAAGCAGTGCATAAAGCTGATGTTAGTAAACCTGTTGGACTCGAATCCTTAAATTGCCATTTCGAGCATGTTAGCATGTTTCCATTAGCATTTAGCTAAAAAGCATCAGTGTGCCAAATTGCAGACTCACTTCTTTCATATATTATTGCAAACATTAAAGGGATCTTGACTTCTAAGAAGTAAAAACCACTCCCTTATAGAACATCAAATGCGTCCAAAGGGCATCCCCCAACACCGATACTTACGCAAATATACTCGCAGTCTTTTATTTAGCACATTAGCACGTGGGCTACTGTACATTTGCATGTCTGCAGGTCGAAATGTTAGACCCGTGTTAAATTGTCTAATCCCTGCCCTGTTCATGGGCCCTGACATGGTGAAGACCTTTAGACTGCTTCTCCATGCATCCCATATCTCAGCACTTGTAGCATTTACAACCCCTGCTCTTCATCACAGCATGTCAAGAGATTTTGTGTGTGCGTGTGTGTGTGCGTTTGTAGATGCAGTCTGCATTCAGACATCTTGTATGCATGTCGATTTTGTTCATTGTTATTGTTGTGGGTTTATTTTGTGTGCTCAGCCATGTTCTCGAGTGTGCTCACCTGCGTCTGGTTGTCTGTGAATGTGCATGAGCGCACAGCAAACACACACGCGCACACCCACAAACACACACACATATCTCTATTAGCAGTATAGTAGTGTTAACAGTGTTATGCCATGCGTGAACCTCCCCACCTTTCCCTCATATCTATGCAAAGCTGGGGTCCTGTCAATCAGTCACCTTGGTGACATAGAGCCCCACCTCCCCAATTAGAGCTGACAGGGCAGGATTAGGAGGGGGGCGGGCCCCCGCCGACCTGCCTACGTGTCAATCACGCGCCGGGCATCCACACGCCTGTTTACTGTCAGATCCCATCTCCGTCTGTCAGACTGCACGGCAACCGTCGCCCAGGGAGGAGAGGAGGAGGGTGGTGGGAGACGGAGAGGGGGGAGGAGGAGATCTGATCGGAATTAACTATGCTTCTCCCCACAGACCGGCCGTGCTTTTAATTCATGAAAGGGATGAGAGGAAAGTGGGAAGAGAGAGGGAGTGATAGAGGGAGGAGAGCATTTAAAACCCAGAGCAGGGCCTTCTTTAGAAGTTTTCAGAGTGATGTTTCTTCTCTCCCTGACAATCACTTTTCTTTTCTCGCTAACTCTCCCCCGTCTTTCGCTCTCACTTAGACTTCTTTCGAAGGTGCGCTACCTCAGTCTGCAGCCTCCCTCGCTCTTGAAGTTGTTGTTTGACCCTGATTTTTTTTTTAAGTCGCACAAATATGTATTTGTATTTTTTGAGTTCGAGAGTTAAGGTCAATTTATTTAGTTCCGCACATGCTCATGCAAATTTGTGTCTCTGTTTCAGTACGTGTCTGGGGGTCAGGGTCCTGCCTACACACCTACAGTATGTGAATGCATAATGCAGCTCTGCTCCCCAGACTGTGCACTCTAAAGCAGTGTCATGTGTGCAGAGTTCACACAATGCTAATGGGTGTGTGTTTGTGTGTATCCCTGGCTCTGTGGTCGCTGGGCTGTGTGCATTTCTTCTTTTTCGGGGTCTCTGGTGGTGGCCTAACTTTGACCTTGGTGCCCCCACTCTAATCCTTGAGCAAATGAGGGCTGTGTGGGGCTGAAGGGGGTGTTTGGGGGCCTGCACCAAGCCACAGTTTTAGGATTAGAGGACCAGAGTGAAGGTCTTGGGGGTTATGAGGGATGAAGAAGAGGGAAACAATGGATTGTACTGGAGGAAAAGGAGGGATATATTCAGCATTGTGCTGGTCACCGGTGGTCTCATTACCTCAACGAAAGAGGTTATGCTGTTCGTTGTCTTGTGTTTGTTACTTTTTTAGGTAGCAGGACCAAAATGTACAGATATTAGTGACATTAGTAGAAGGTTACATAACAATCCAAAGTAGGATTAACTGTTTTTGGTGCATTTTTCACTTATGGCTACAGGGAACAAGCAAAATCCTTGCTTCATTAAAATTGTTTCAATATGGATTTTATACATTTTCATCCTGAATTTAATGCATGTTTGTTTTGTTGCTGCTGAATTCATGTGGGCTATGTGAACTGCTGTGATCACGCATCATCACATTAAAATGTGTAATTAGATAAGATCTCATCTCTAAGCAATCCTGCAAAAATTGATGAATGGAAGTTGTACTTTTAACAGACCATAACTCACCAGTTTAGAACGTTTTATCCATTTACAAAGCCTTAATATTGTTCAGAATACACACAGAATTTAGGTAATCTCCACAATTGCTGCAAATCATATCAGAATGCCTTTTCTTGTTGGGGTACAGATGTAAACATCTTTGTATTTTTTGTTATTAAAATAATATATTTAGAGCATTAGTTGTGCAGCCGTGGCGGTGGTATCGGCTCCCCGCGTATCTAGTTATCTTCATTTCACGCTTCCGCACTATCTATCACATTTATCTTTTGCATTGTGTGTATACGATTGTTTGGGTGAATTAATAAATGTCAGTGTGTTTTTAACAAACTGTACGTCAGCTTTCATCCAATATGCTGCTGACAGGTATACATGTACCGTGTCATTTCTGCTGATACCTGTATGTTCTCAGAATTTGTCGGCATATGTGGGTGGAACATGTTTGTGTGTGTGTGTGTGTGTGTGTGTGTGTGTTTGCATTAGAGATGCGTTGCAGAGTTGTGTCTGAGACGCAGCTCAGGTGTCTGTTGGTGTCTGTTGAACGACCTCGCTGCAGGGAACAGGCTATCAGGCTGAGAGGGAGGCTATCATGTTAATTACTTTACACACACCCTGCCAGCCAAGCGTGCAACACAACTGCTGAGCTCACACACAAACACACTCGCAAACATGCACCTGGGCGCGCGCAGACACACACACACACACATGCACACACACTTATACGCACGAAATCATCCGTCTTTCTTTCATTTTGTCGTTTCTCTGTCTTCCCACTCTCGCCGTTTGAAGGCCTTGGACATCAATTCCCTTTTGCTTTCAAGAAAGATTGTTTTATATTCTAATCAATTCAACTCCGTCCTGTGAAATTAATTGACATTCATTCAATGATTTTAAATTCCTCCGAGGCTGTTCTTTTGTTTCAGCCTGTCAGTGAGCTGCAAGTGAGATCGAGCTAAATGTTTTGTCATCTCACACTCCAGGGTAAGCTGCTCCAAAGCGCGAGCCTGAGGTCAGCTTAACCTCCTTGCGGTCTCCATTCTCGTCGTCTTTACAGCTCGTGAAGACTCAGAGAGAGAAAAGGGGGAGTGTGGGGGGGGGGAAGGTTGGGACAATACAGATTCATGATCAGAAACTTGGGTGAAGCTCATTCTTCTGTGGCAGCCTTCATATGTCTCCTCAGGACCATTATTTTTTTCAGAATCATGTCAGGGCTTTGAAAGGAGGAGTCCGGCGCTCTCAGGCCGGGGAAACAGAGGAGCGGTATTGGCTGGGGCAGGCTGATGCCTTTAGTTAAATGATGCTGGCACGCAGAGGGATTGCTTTGGGAAGTTGTCATCCATCATGATTTTAGAATGACTCAAAGCAGCACTCTGCTTTTGGGGTTATGGTCTGGGATCCATGATTGATGTCAAGTGGATGTGTGTGTTGGAGGACTGAGAAAGAGACTGTGTGTATTTGTTTGCTCAAAATAAGTAACGACTGAGAGTTAAGACTCTTCCTCAGGAGGAGTTTGTTTAATTTTCTCTCTGATTTTTGTTGTTGTTGTTTGGTTTTTATTAAGGAAGCTAATGGGAGCTCCAGTGATTAAAGTCAGATAATTACTATCAACGGAACATTTTGTGAATCCTGTCATGTGGTAAAATGTCTATACTTATTTATCTTTAGGGCAGCTCGGATTCCTCTGAAGTCTTTACCTTATTCACGCCTGGATGCACCCCTGTGTACATTATCGTATTTCTTTAAGCTGAAGCATTTTGTCTGTCTTTGCCTTCCTTTTTCCAGGTCCAACTCTTACCTAAGTTAATTAGTGTGATCCCAATATTCAGGAGAGATCATGGAGAAGGCCCTGCCAATTGATGTCCAATTAGCAAAGGCTTCCCAGAGAAGACGGAGGGGGATGACGGCTGCAGTCATTTTAGAGAATTGGAGGTTGGGGTGGGGTCTAGGGGTTGAAGGTAGAGGTTTAGAGGAGAGGATGGAAAAAGGGACGGCTAGGGAGGGGGGAACGCATAAAAGAGAGATAAAAAGATGGCAAGAAGAAAGCAGTCGAGATCTGTAAGTGGGTGGAGGTGAGGAGGGAGCATCGGGGTCTGAGGAGGTGGGGTGTAGATGTTAGATGCTCAATCAAGCTGTGTGAGGACAGTGTAATTAATCCATTGAAGATGTCTGATTGCAGATGACTTTGGGAATACCAGAGTGGTGGCTGGGCCTGAAGGAAAGAAAGTGGGGGGGGGGGGTTGGAGGAACAAGATGGATGCAGGGATGCGGGGAGAGGAAAAGCGGAAGGGCAAACAGAGGGAGAGAGTGAGATTAATTGAGACAAGGGAGATACAGTACCTTTTAAATGAGAAGGATGAGTTTCAGTGACAATGTGGCAAAAGAAAAGAAAGAAAAAAAATAGAAGAAAGAATTGATCACGTCAGGGTTAGGTCGGACCATCACTCACGACACTGTAGGGATAAAGACCCTCCGCCAGAAGTCACATGTATGTAAAGAAAGAAACACGAGACTTTGAACTCATCCCTCAGTTTCTCACTGCTAGAACACTTTCCGAAGAGACAAATGGTTGTCTATCCCGTTCTAATGCTAATATGCTTTTAAGGCACTATCAGCTGGCAGAGGTTTGCTTTTATTTAATGGACTATTAATTTGTTTGAATGCATTTTGTATCTGTAGCTACAGTACAAAGTTGGCTTGGCTGAAGCTCTGCTCCTGAACGTCATGTGATTTACTTACCCACAGTTATTTGGAGACTAATCCTTTATAATCTAATTAAATTTGATAAAAATGAGTAATCATTAGAGTATTATGGCCAGTTCTCATCCTACTGATACGGTGGTTTTGTTCTTTTGTGATCGAATGCTTTCATTAGGGGATTTTTTTTTTTTGCATTCATGTCGGGGTACGCATTCACTTTGTTGCAGTGTGGGGGGTGATAGCAAAAGCAAATGTTGATCGTTTTCAGGAAGACGAAAACAGTAAACTGCTGGATTTTCACAAGGCGTCGACTTGAAAATGCTGACAAAAGTTGGATCCTCTAAATGTTTGACTTCTTTGATGGCAGAGAAGGCGGACTGGAACTTGACAAGTCAAAAAAGCACTTTTCCCCTCTTGACAGTTCATTTCAAATGGGTGCACTCGCCTGTACAAACAGTGTAGTCTGTAAGTAGTAGGCCAGTGAAATGCTTTTGTTTTTGTTTTGGCTCTGTGCGGTGCCTCTATTTTCCTTCTGATGTTGCATCTTTTTTATCCTGTACTTTTACTGTAAAGCACCATGTGATGTCTGGTCTGGAAAAGTGCTCCATTAAACTTACTTCATTTAACAAATTGAATTTTAAATGAAACAATTACCGTCTGATTAAAGCTGCTTTCAGCTTTAAGTGTTTACATTCATATTAAATGAAGCGTATAACCATGGTGCCATTTTTGTGCATAGTGTTGTTGCTTATGCACGGAAAGCAACTTAAAGAATCCTTCCAGACAGTTTAATAAGCAAAACTAGTCGTCCTTCTCCCTTATTGAGAAATCCAGACTGTGGGAGTGTGCAAATATAAACCAGTCTCAGTGCACATGTCACACTTGTGTAAGTTGGATTTTGACCATGATTTACTTACCACCAAGCTTTGATGCCACAAATTTATCTTGCATGTATAGTACTAATGTAACCCAATATTAAAAACTTGTTTAAAAACAAAAACATTGAAACTAATTTGATTAAAAACACTTATTAAATAATGGGAATAAATATTGATATACAGATTTAAATATATGTTCATTAATATGTTGAATAATACTGGTAAAAAAAAAAAAAAAAGTTAAACCTTCTGAGAAGACTTGAAAAATCATTTATAATGTATTTTTTGTTTGACACACTGAGCAACCAATCGCTGTATAGTCTGATATCACATCAGCCAATCAGGTCAAGTGTCCCTCTCCGGACCGTGCGTGCACCCTACGTGCACCCTACGTGATGCTCAGACTTGCCTGAGAGGCAGACCGCTACCATAGTCGTCGCAGCTTTTTGACTGACAATACTCGGAGGTTGGTAAGCAAAACCAACGCTAAACTACCTAAACATTATTTTATTACATTTTGGTGATAAAAACGTCTTGTTTTTTTAAAACTTTAAGGTACTGAAGTTCGTTAGGCTCTGAGCACTCTGGGAAACCCCGTGTAGTACGCGCTGCTTTGCACGGTGAGTTCCATTCACTGTGTATCATGCTAACCGCCGCTAGCTCAGATGCTAACTTCCGCTAGCCTTTTTACTATGAAAATGGCTTTTTCCAGGCTAGGACGATTAGCAATGCGTCTATTTCACTATATACCAAATGTTATTTGAAGGTTCATGTGAAAATATATTTGTAAGGTTGTAAAATGGGATGTATTTGTGTAAGAGTTGTGGTATTAGCACATATTCTCCTTTTTCCATGCTAATCTGGTTCAGCACACTGTAAACATTTACATTGTGAAAGTCAAGTGCCTTCACATGCACTTTGCCTGTATTTTGTTAGATTTTGATGAAGCTTGAAGCCAGTGTGTATTTCTGATGCACTTTAAAGCTATTTAGTATTATTTTGAAGGTGTGCTCATTACACACTGTGAAAAATAGAAACTGGTCATTACTATATTACCATGTTTAACCTATTTTATTTTGGGTTGTTAATATTTTGGTGATAGGTAGTGATGATTACTTGAATTATATTGTTGTACAACATGTGATTTTGAATAGAGCGTAAAAGCACTAGAAACAGACAAACTAAGTATAGTTTTTGGGGGTGTTTTATTTAATTTCTTTACAAGCACTTCCTCTCACTCTTTTATTTTTGTTTTTGTATTATGCGCAACCTACTCTAAAAATTGCAAGTAAATGCAAAATCTTTTTTCATACATCCTGTGTATGTGACCTCTGTTCTGACACACCCTAGGCGCCTATGAATCTAGAGCTTGTCTGATCTGGCTCAAATTTCCCCTCTGTCCTAGTACCGAGGTTAAAGGTAACTATATTGTCTTAACTAAATACAAAGAAGGTACAAGACAGCACCTAAAGTGCTACATTAGATTCAGATTTAAGGGAACCTCAGGGAAAATCTCAGCACAAACAAAGGAGTCACTTTGCAAAGTGTCTGGCACCCAAAGTAAAGTGAGGAATGCTTTCAAAAACAAGGTCATTGAATTATTATATTGATCACTTTATTCATTCAAAAAGTGTAGTATATGGGAGAAAAAAATCTAACCCTACTCAACAGTTGGTGTAACCTACCTTTACACCCTCTCTACAAATTCTCCAATGCCTTTCAGAGGCACATCTCTCCGATAATCTGACCGCAACTAAATGTGTCGACTTCATGTCTGATGCCCCTTTAACACCAGACCGGTTCCAGTGCTAGTTCCGTGATAGTGCCTGACTTAGCACTCGTTCTTTGTGTTTCCACCGCCTATGCACCGGCTCCAGGCTCTCAAAACTGGTGCTTAGCAAGCACCAACTCTAAGCACAGAGTACGTCAGAGGCCGGGGGCGGGGTTATCGTGACCACCGAGACCGATGAATGAATGGGACACACAAGCGTGATTTGTGTTGTTTGTCGCCAGGGCGTCTCTGGTCCGATCACAGATGTATTGGAATGAGTCCCAGGACACACGGAAGTTTTGCACAAACTGTTGCGCCCTGAAAGCCAGTACAATTGTGTCCCCCCAGCAGCACCACAGTCGTGGAAAACAGTACTTTTATTACTTTGGTGTACTGCGGTATTTATGCTTAGAAATGCGGTGATATGCAAGTCATATGTTTTGTCTTTGACAAGGTGGGAAGTGCGAACAAATAAGCAAGCTGGTTGCACCGTTAAAAAAAGTTAGTCTGGAGTCCTGTGTGGTCTTCTGTGTGGCACGAACGTTGTTTGGTAAACGGCTACGTATGCAGTGATGTATGGCGTGGCTCTAACTTGGCTCCTTGCCAATGGAAAAGCAACCGGTTCTTAGATTGGAACCAACTAAGCACTGGCCCTAGCACCAGCACGGAACTACCACCTGGTGCTTCTTGGTGGAAAAGGGGTATGAATGAACACCCTGGTCACTTTTTTGTTAAAGTTGTGACAGCAATCTTACTAAGGCCAAGTTTACACATAGATAGGTATTTGCAAAAACGGATCTACGTTTTCAAAAATAACATTGTTCACACCAGATCATTTTTTAAAAAATCTTTGTTTAGACAAACATGTCATTAAGAGCTGCTATGAGCATTCCAAACCTGTAGGGGGCAGTGTAACGCGAACATAAAGCCATGCTAGCCAATCAGAATCCTAGAAAAAAAAAACCAAATGGCACAAATTACTTCCTGTTACTTCTTCGATAATGGCGCGAGGGTCGTTTGTTTGGGCTGACAGAGAAGTGGAGCTACTCCTAAATGTGGTGTTAGAGCACAAACGTAAAAACAAGCACTGCTTTAACAGCATCCATTTCTGTCACTGTAGCCAAACTGTATACATGGGTCTCACATATAAGACGCTGATTATGCTTTTGTTGCATATTGTGACTTCATGCTATATCTCCTCCTGTCTACATGCAAATGTAAAGACAGTTTTTTTCCAAATCTCTGCTTTGGCCAGATTTTTCAGATATGCCCGTTGTCGGTGACTTGTAGCTTTGTTTACATGTAAACCAAAGGCCCAAACGCATTAAAATGTCACTGTTTTTGCTACAAAACGGGGCCTAAGTCTGACCAAGTAACATTTTTAACAGCGATGTGCTGTAACATTGCCACATTAATGTCACATTAATGGAGGGGTGAAACAATAGTTTTTTCCACATATCAGCCCCAATATTGGTCAAAAAAATACATCCCAAAGCACAAAAGTCAGTTTGCATGCCACAATCACAAAACACCTTTCTCATTGACTTTGCTCCACAATTTTGCATCTATTTAAAAAAAATGTAATTTCCATACAGATAAAACTTTACTGCAATAAAAGCAGAGACTAACAGCACAGATTTATGATACACTCTAATAATAAATATCTTTAGTGATTTATTAGTTTTTCACAAACATTTTGTTGCCTCCAGCTGTTTGTAGGAGTCTTTCTTCTGACATTAATAAATACCCGCAGCAGCTGGATCCATACGAGTGTCTATGAGTGCCTCCAAAGCAGGAGAGTTGTGTACATTTCTGCACATGAAACAACAGCACCAGCAACTTCATGAATTACTTATAATTCTAAATTATCCCCGAAATGGAGACAGGATCAGTTCAGGTCAGGATCTAAGAGCAAGTCACACTGTGTGGTTGAAGCGAGTTGTCCCACAGAATCACAGTTTATAAGCAGCAGATACATTATTTATCACCTGGTGGCAGTTCTCGGGTTGAGTCCTGAGTTCCATTTCTGTCGGGATATTCTTATTTTACTGTTGTAAAGAAGTAGTTAGATAGTCATCACACATGGACAGAGTTTTCAGTGCTTTAGGGAACCATAAATATACTAGGCTATTAGTTTTGTGGACAGGTTGATAGAGTTGCTAGAGGGTTAGTTTTGATCTTTTGTTTATTATTACATTATTATCTATCACCTGATGTGCTGTCCAATCTTTCGTGAATGACAAATATCACATACATACCGTGGTTCTCTGTGTT
The DNA here is from genome assembly GCF_000690725.1 of Stegastes partitus. Lineage (NCBI taxonomy): Eukaryota > Metazoa > Chordata > Actinopteri > Pomacentridae > Stegastes > Stegastes partitus. The sequence continues at coordinate 203,482 of NW_007577925.1, forward strand.
GCTGTGGTGAATGAAGCTGTAAGAAACATTAACGTAAAAGTGACGTTTATCTCAATGACTGAATAACATCTCTTTACAGACTGATAAAGCAGAAATGTCATGTATCCCGGGAAGACTTGTACACAGTTTTTCAAGATCCTCGGCAGGTAGGTTGCTCCTCCAATCATTTGATGCACTTTCCATGGTTATTCTGCAGATTTAGTTTCTCTAAATGTCTTCTGTTTCTTCATGTAATACCAGACTTATATGAGGGCTGCTTTTCATGTCCCTGATGAAAGCTCTTTATGATTCTAGTTGTATCTTTGGGGCTGTTGTCTTGCGCTCGAGAATGAATTTGCGCCAGATAAGATTCCTCCTTGAAGTTACCGCGTGATGGACACAAATCTAAGCGTCTACCTAAACCTTAGCTGTCGATCATTCTGCAGCGTGAAGGTCAAACATCCAAGAGAAGTGTAAGCGAGACACATTTATTAGTAGGAAACTTTAAAATATGTGTAACTAAAAACATCATCTTCAATAATTGGCTTCCAGCTTTTTGCAGTTAATGACTGCACAAGTTGACAACCTACAGACTCCGAGCAAATATTTGATATCAGCTTTGATGAGGCTCTTCTTCCTGTACTGGATCCACTTTCATTTTGTTGCCATTTCAGGGGGATTTTTGTTGATCATTTGGACAGATTATCATGGCAAGTAAAGATTCTACTCTTTCTCCTAAAAGTCCTTTTGGTTGGACTTGCTGTTTTGTTTTAATTGTATAAAAATTCTACAATTGTTCAACACATACAAATATAAATACCCTCCAACACCCTTAAAGCTACTCGCTGAAGGTCAGCACTTGAGCCTCATTTAAAATCCAATTTTTGGATGCAGAACCTAAACAATGTAATCAGTGACCTATTACTTATAGAGTACAATTGTCCGCTTGCTGTCATCTTCCACTAACGATAAGGTAGTGATTGAACTTTTTTTGTGTGTGTGTCTGCACTATCGCGCGGTCTGACACAAGATGGAATTTCCTGTTTTGGTTTGGCTGAGCTCCTTCATTTTCCTTCTTGTATTCATTTACAGCAGGAATGACATTTAATAATTAATGCAAAAATGCAACCTTTAATACATTCAATGAATAATTGAAAATGAACATGATACTATTTAGTGGATTGCTTTTTATGTATCTGCATGCGTGGAATAGCCAAGGTTTATTAGAATCGCCATGGCAACAAAGAGGGACTTTGCCTTTGCACTTAACTGCAACACTGACCCTTGCAACAGAATTTACACTTTCGTGACTTGGTGACATTGTCATAGATTTAATTTCGATTCCCAGCTCAGATTAACCCTCACAATTATTCAATAAAACATGTTATTGGAATGGTCTAATGATGAATTGTGAAACAGCATCCGTGCAGTCGCGTTGCAGGAGTTTGTGTTTGATCCAGCAAAGAAACTGTCCATAAAACGCATGTTTGTGCATGCATGAATATGAATCACTGTGTTTTATACATTATTGATGGATAAATCTGCAACGTTACTTTAGAGAAGCCTCTAATTTTCAAGTGCACGCACACACACACACAGACACCTGCCAACACCACGATACAGTATGCGACTTCATGACTCACTTCTGGCCCTCGTGGCTTGAGCCGACGGGCTTTCCGAACGGTGAATCGCATAATTTCGAAGGGAGAGCTTGGGGGCACACGAGGTCCTCAATGAAAAAGGAAAAGGGGGCAAAATAGAAATTAGCAGAGAGAAAGATCAACAGGAAGATGACAGTGTGAGATAGAGTGATTGGGAGATACAAGAAGACTGCAGAGAAAATTGTCCAGAGTGGAGAAAAACAGTGACAGGCAGTGGCAGAGTGGGGGGAGAAATGTAACAGACAGACTCAGGGAGAGCGAAGGAGAGAGAGACAGGCAGAGACAGACAGAGGGAGAGATAGACAGTGACAGAGGAAGAGATAGACGAGCTGTGTGAGGATGCAGAGAGTGTCCCCCTCTCTCGGCTGCTGCCAGAGGCAAACAGACAGCCTCTCTGCTGGTGGAATGCTAATGCAACAAGCTGCTCCTCTCTTGTCTTCCCGCCCTTCTTTACCTTTCTTCTTCTTTAACTCTCCTCTGTGCAGAAAGTTTAGAGACTATAGACACAAGCATAGACTTTGATAATGGAGACCTCGACTCTTTCATACGATTTGCACTCTGCGGATCACATGTTGGCCCTACAAATCAACCGCGGGGTGCACGTCGTCATTGGAAAGAGGCGGTTTGTTGCACGCGAATGCGACGGTGCGTTGAGGAGAATCGTAGATTAGTTATTATTTGACCTCTCTCTCGCTCCTCGCCACCTCTAAGTCCTACACTGACATCATGTTTGTCTGCAGCTCAGTAGCCATGGCTACTGCGATGTCAGTGGGGGGTCGCCATGTCAGGGGCCAATCGCGGGTCAGTCAGTCGACCTCACTCTGTCTGCATCGAGGTCGGCTGACCTTTGACCTCCAGCTCCGAGCCTCGGCCCGACCCAGAGACACAAAGCAGTTGTTCGGGGGACAATAAATGTCTCCTGGCAGGTTGTTTCCTCCATCATTTAAGACACTCACATCACCTCAGACGGAGAAACGGCCGCAAGGAAAGGCGACGGTTATTTTTCCTCCTGAACTCCAGCACATTTTCCTGCCGCGGTGACAGTCATCACTTCTCAACTTCAGGCAGGACATAACCTTGAGTGGAGCAAGCCGGTTTAGCGTCGTCTTCCCCACCAACACACACACACACGCACGCATCCTCCCGGTCTGTCTGCCTGCGTGTCTGTCTGTCTGTCTACATGGAGATGGCAGCTTCTGAGAAATGGTGGCACACTCTGAAGTGTGATCCATTTAGATAGCGGCGAGGTTCTCTCCCCGCGCGCACAACATACGCGCACACTCGGCTAAACACACGCCGCACAACAAACAGACACCGACGCGGGCTCGAGTGCGCCGGCAAACACACAAAACTGTGTGCACATGGACACAAAGAGGCAGAAACAGATCTCTCTTCTCTCTCTCCACACACACACACACACACACACACACACACACACACAGCAGTCTCTTGACATGCACTTGCTTGGTTGACAAGTCATCTCAGATAAGCTTGAGTGGCAGGTAGGGAGTGTTGACTACTAGTGTGTGTAGAACACTCCGCTAGATATTGCCACCTTATGATTATTGTGTAGTATTTATTTAATCAGATTTGTACTATTGACTTTCTAAAATAACAGGAATCCATTTCTAACTGATACGGAGCAGATTAATTTTTTTCACCCCTCCCCTCCAAACCCGCCTCCTATTGAGTTCATCTTGTATCGGGACTATTTTTTTTTTTTTTTTTATAAGACGCTGCCTCCTTCTGTTTCATTTCAGTTGTTAATTTCCCTGTCACCTTTTTCTATCTCTGTTCAAACATATTGCGCTGCCTCTGTCATCTAGAGGGAATCTTGTCAGTTTTTTGGCAACAGATGTATGTTCAAGCTATATTTTGAGGATTCAGGCCTTGTATACCCGCTCGCTTACACTCTTCCCCCTCCTCCTCCTCCTCCTCTCCGCTGCCTCTATCCCCAGGCCTCCCCGTGCTCCATTCCTCTATTTTCTTATCTACTTTCTTCTCCTACTTGCTCCTCTATGTCATTGCCAAATCTCTCCTGTCTGCTCTCCTCTGTCTTCTCCTCTCCCTCTCTCTATTTCTTTTACACACCCTCTTCTCTCTCTATCAGTCTCTCTATTCTGTGACTGCTCTGGCTGGTCCCCCTGTGGCACACCGTGTCGTGTCCCTAATTTATTTATAATTAGTGCTCTTTGTCGGGATGCGCGGGGAATGTTAAAGTACACGCCACCTCGCTCTGGGTACAAATGGGCTGGTGTTCCTCTATCCTTTCTGCCCGCCCCGACTGCCCAACCGACACGGCCGCTGGGATGGACAGAGCTTACATCCCGAACCCAGACTCTTAAAATTATAACGACTCCACAGAGAAGGAGGTTGCACACTCCAAAAAATATCTCTATTCCAACAAACTGATCTTCAGTCTATAACCGACTCCTAATTTTGTAACATTTTTCAAGCAGCGGGTGCTTTAAAACAACGATGGAGACGGAGCGGGCAGGTTGCTGCACCGCAATCAAGTAAAAAATGACGTATTCGAAACAAAGTGCAGATGTTTTTTTCTCCACGAGAAAATAAGACAAAAATGGCTTAATAAGTAGGCGCCCTGACTGACACCTGCTGAGATACAGATACACATTGTCAGTGCTCTCACCTGTGCAGTGCCTGAATGCAAAACAGAATAACACGATGGGACAACATGTAATCTGAAAGTGTAATTTATTAAACATCCTGTTGAATTTTAATGGCCATCACTTGTAAAGTTGACTTGTTTTGGGGATTCGAGCTGCGGAGACAAAAAAAAAGAAAAAGATATTTTTTTATCACACTACATTAATGTCAACGCTGTCGTCACACATAACATACACAACCAGAAATGACGGCGCTGACAGGACTGTGTGTGTGTGTGTGTGTGATCAGCCAGGAAGAGCTTTTGTCCTTGGGCTGAGAGGGCACCTGGCTCCTCTTCCTGTCCTTGTGATCTCTCTGTTCCCTCTCTCCCGTGCCGCTCTATCCTTTCTCTATCTGTCTCTTCCTCTCTTCTCCCAGCTCGGATCCCTTCATCCCCCCATCTCGCGCTCTCCCTCTCCTCTGCCCAAGGCGATGCCGTCCTGCAGGCTTTGATCAGGGGGCCAGGGAGGAGAGAGGAAGTGGGTCAGAAAGTTGTGCTGGAGACTGCAGGAGAACAAGGCTGGAATATCGAGTAGGTGAGGCTGGGAGAGAGAGAGGGAGAGATGGGGTAATCTAGTGAGAAAGTGATAGAGCGAGAGAGGGTGAGATAGTGGGAGAGGAGAAAAAAAAAGAGGGAGGGGATGGGTAAAGAGGAAGGGAGGAGGGGTGAAATGGGGCAACCGTGAGAGGTAGAGGGGGGGGAGGTGGGGGGGGGCTGCCTGAACTAAACGAGTAGAAGGAGATAAAAAGAAAATGAAGAAAGCAACAGGAGGAGATAGAGGAGAAGGACGTGGGAAAGAAGAGGTGTCTTCATTTACTGAGAGGAGAAAAAAAAGACAACACATTTGTCTTGAACGTGACGCTCAGCATTTAAACAGCAGGTTGGAGGATAAGGCCCTGTTTTAACTAATCTACACAGCGCAGGACAGATAGTTCAGCTCGGTGCGTGCGCGCATGTATGCACAAGCCTCGGTGTGTGTGCATGTGTTTGTGCAGTATAGCCCTGACTGTGGCTCTTTGTTTTTTTTGTGTGTGTGTTTTTTTTATGTAGATCATTAAGATGCATGGTTTATTAATATTCAGATCAAACCATTAATATTCGCCGAGTGTTTCTGCTCTCCTTGTGTCGTCAGCTCACCTGGGACTGGGGAGGGCAGAAGGGGAGGAAGAGCGGAGGAGGAGGGGGGCAGTTACAGGAGGAGGAGGAGGAGGAGGGGGGCAAAAAAAGAGGAGTTTAAGGGGTAAATGAAGGAGGAGAAAGACAAGACGACGGCGGAAGAGAGACAAAGTGGAAGCGACGGTGATGATTGAGTTGGACGCGTGGAGGCGAGGCGGGGGGAGAGCGGGAGGTACGGCGGAGGTGGTGGAGGTCCTGCGAGGGGTCGGGTGTATTGTGATGGACAATCTGGCTGTGCGCTGGGGGCCGCGGGGCGGATGGGGAGGGAGGGGGGGAGGTGGAAGGTTGGGGTGTTTGGAGGGTCCACCGTTGGGACCGCGAGGTGAGAGGGGTGAGGGATTTTAGCGGTGAGATTGGAAGCTGTGGGGTTTCGGTTCTGGAGTAATTGGGCCAATGGGAGGATAACCATAAACACACGCACTCACATATTTAAAAAAAAAAAAAACCAACACAAAAACACACGTCCATTTTCACTTTGTTGCATTTATATATAAACTGATGCACACAAACCATTGATGTATGCAAACATTAGCGTACACATCCTCACACATCTTTATGAGCTCAAATCTGCGGGCCGCGACTAATGATTATTTTAATTATCGGTTAACAAGTCCATTTCTTTCTCGAGAAAATGAATAATTTGATGTTTCAAATATCAGGAAAACAGGCCAAAAACATTTTTCTTTCAACATGGCAAAGCAGCAAATCATTACATTTGAGATGCAAAGACTGTATTTTTATTTATGGCTTATAAATTAACAATTAATTGAACATCAGAAATGATCAAGTGTTGTCAGTTCGTTTAATCAATTATTGACCAGTTCTTTCACTTCTGCTCACAATTATGTGAATACATGCACTTTGTTATCTCTTGTGTGCATACATGTACCCGCGCGCACACACACACGGACACGCACAGACACACACGGTGCAAGCACTCCAGTCAGTTACAGATACGTTCAGGCATGCACAAAAGCGGACAGCAAATTAAAGTGGTAATTACTTTTAAGCCCAGAAAGGTGAAGGATTGTATGGCAGGGAGCGATGGGTCACTGTTGAATAGAGAATAGCGGAGCAGGCAGACAGTGTGAGAGGCAGATATGCATCTCAATGAAATATGGAGGAGCATACTCAACAAAAGGCGAAATGGCTCCTTAATGGCCACATGCCCTCAAAGAATTATTGTCTGATAGATTTGGAATATTATCTACTCGGTGGCAGTTATCTTTAAACACCCTTTTATGCTTATCATCTAATGTGAGCTGCTGTAGTGGAAGGTGAAGAAAATGCAACTTGATGCTGTCTTTTTGGTCCAACAAACACCAGTAAACGGGTCTTTATGTGTAAAATTGGAGGAGTTCCCCTTTAAGCTTGAATCTGTGAAATTATCACAAGTTGACTATCGAGAACGATTCTGTAATTATTCACAGTTTAGAAGCTCGGATAGCTTAAACCTTGCTTTAGTGTCTCATATGTGTTGAGTGACAAAAGAGAGCTAATTCCCAAATAGGAAAAAGTGTGTATTTGTTCCATTTTGTTAGTAGTTTTCATTGTGTGGCGCATACATCCACATACTGTATGTTAAAATCAAATTTTAATATGTATAAGTCTGATGTAGCCTGGTTTATTTTTGGAGGTTTTTCAGCAGAGCAACTTCATTTTCATTCACCGCACAAACGCAGTGTGTTTTAGCTGTAAAGACTTTGCCAGTTTCACCGTGTTTACTTCCTACGGTAACAGAAAGCAGTGTGTGTCGGGTCAGAGGACACATTATAAATCTCATCAGTCTTTAACATAAAACTGCCACGTTTTCCTCCCTATTGTTTGGTGACCTCGGCTTAAATAGACGCTATAAGTTCTCTGTTTTTTGTGTGTGTTTGAGTAAATAGTGGTCACCTATGGTCCCTGAATGTTGGGGGGAAGGAGACGCCTTTTTTTTTTCTTTTCTTTTCTAGAATTTGCAGCTGCATCTTGTATCAAAGTTACATTCTTTTGTCAAAATGCCAGAATGAACATTGATGCTTACTTTTAAAGAAAATAATCTTTCTTTGCCGATTTCAGTTATAGAATTTAAGTGAGTGATCATATAGCACACCTAATAATTACAAGTAAGACCATAGTTGTTTTCTTTTGCTCCTTTTTGACGGCTACAGTTAACTACTAGTTACTTTACGGCACAAGACGATATATTATATTTGATAAGCTCATGAAATACAGGCATTGTTGTAGATTTAACTGCACAGTGGTACATTATGGAGAATCAGCTCCACCTTGATCCAAAATGGGTCCCTGTGAGTCTCAGAAAAAACTTAGAAAAAGAGGTATAAACTTTTTCTTTCTTGTTTTAAATTTGACTTTCCTTGCAGCCAAGTGTGATAACATTTTTTGTTGCTGCTTTAAAGATTTACATTTTTATTTTATTTTTTTTTATCACTGTCCTGTGAGGTCTGCTTTCCAGAAAAGGCAGTTTCCCATCACTACATCCAACTGACCACAGCTGATAGCATGTGTAGACAGGCGGAGAAACAAGGTCAGACATGGGTGTGACTGTCTCGCTGACTGCTACAGTCGTCACAGGCTATTCCACATGCATATGCAGACACACACAGACACGCACAGAGAAACACACTGACTCAGGATTTTTTTTTTAACTTTTATTTTTTTTACCCACTTCATTTAATTGTGCTTCTCATTCATCAAGGCCAGGTTCCGTCTCCAGCTGCAGGTTTGCGTGACTTCCAGGAGCACCCTGATTTGCGAAGGGAACACCTGTAATTCTGCTCTGCGAGGCAAAAGCCTCGGGTGCTAAACTCAGCCTGTGAGGGCTCAAACACACAATGTCACACACACACACACACACACACACACACACAGAGTCAGATATTCCCCGCAAGTCTCCTTCAAGGACGCCTGGGGAAGACTTGGAGGACAAAATCACACACTCCCTCTCCCAGTGTCTCAGACGCGCTGCACTTCTAATGCAGACAGAAAGCCTCCTCCAAAGAGACTAGGCACACACAAACTCTCTCTCTACCGCGCAGACACACACTTACACATACTTAAATACACAAATACCCTGAAAGGCCCTGCCACCTTCCCATCCATGGGAGGAAAAGGAGGACATTTTAGTCTGTGTTGTTTCTTCAATTTTTTATTTTTTTTTTTACTCTCTCCTGCTCTCAGCTGTTTGGAGAGTGTGAAGCAGAGGGGGCTCGCTGGGACTCTTTGACGACCTCATTCACTCCCTTCTTCTCCCCCTCGTCCTCGCCATAGTCGACATGTGCAACAATGAGACGGGAGGGTGGGAGTAGCACAAGGGGGGAAAAGAAAAAAAAAAAAACACTGAATGCGTCTTCATTTGCCTGAACTTTTCACACGTCTCTTTCCCTTTTGTTGCCGGCCGCCGGTTCACTACAGTGCTGCGAGCCGCCCGGGCCAGTTTCCGCTGGCAAGACAGGCCAACCAAAGCAGCACTTTTCCTCCTCCCTCCTCTGTCACCCTCTCCTCCCCCCTCCCCCTCTTCCCTCCTTTCCACAATGTTAAGCCCATTTTTAGCTTGACATAATCTGAAATGGTACTTAAGTGAATTTATGTCTACCTCAGTGCATTAACTTCTGCTATTTCCTCCTTTATGTTGCTGTTTTTTTGTGGCGGGCGCAGCGACAGAGGGAGCGAGAGGGAGGGAGAGATTTGAAACTCAGACCACGGAGTAGACAGCCTATCAGTATTCAGTAGAGAAAGTGAGTGATGGAGGGAGAGAGAGAGAGAGAGAGGGAGAGAGGAAAAAGGAGGAGGGGGTGATGTATCAATATTCTGAGTAGTGTTTGAGGGCAAGGGGAACGAATAGAGGAGAGGGGGAGGGAGGGAGGGAGATTGGTGGGAGAGAGAGTACTTGAGTGAGTCTCTGAGTGTGATTATTTGTTCACGTATACGCTCGCATGTGTGTGTGCATCTTTGATCGAATGTGTTTTTATCCACGTGTATGTGGTCGTGTGTCTGCAGACTACAGATACAGTCAGTGGCGGATAGTAACTAAGTTCAATTACTCAAGTACTGTACTCAATTTTGAAGCCGCTTGTACTTTATTGGTGCATTTCCTGTCTGTGCCTCTTTATATTTCGGAGTGGAAAACGCAGCAGATCCTGACAGGCCTCCTAAAGAATTCAAATATTTATCAACAGAACCCACAATAAATACGCTGTAGGCCGTTAATGCCGGCCTCCTACCTCACATCACTTGTTATTCTCGATTAAAGGGAGGAAATTTTGCCTCGGACCAAACCCTCTCACGATCAAATGTTTACCCCTTAAAATTTATACAAAATTTCGTCTCGGGTGATTAAAGAAGACCAATCGGGCTTAATTAAAGGCTGCGGCTCGTGTGTTTAATATCAGAAGATCACTAAATGTTTCAGATGTGTTCGCAACAGGCGGTTCTGTGTAGATGTGAAAAAATCTTCGACTGCTACCTTCAAGTAAAACAGCATTTTTCTAAATGCTTTTAGAGTTCTTTAATAGTCATCTGGTTGTATCAGAGGGGAATTGGATCGAGACACACTTAAGGGGCAGCAGACATTTTAAAGGTACATTTTTTGACTTCAACCAAAATCACTGGACAGAACTACAAGTGAGTTTGTGCAAGAAGATTTTTTTTAACATACAGAAAATAAAGATCAGCCACAATATAAAAACCACCTGCTTGATATTGTGTTGCCACTGAAACAGATGTCTGGCACCGGGATGTCGGCAGAGGATCCTTTGTGTTGTCTGGGTTGCAGAGTGGGAACTCCGTGGATCAGGTTTGTTCTGGTGCAATCTGTGGATGCTCGATCGGATTGGGATTTAAGTTGGGAAGCTGGGTCAGTGCCTTGGGCTTTTGGTCGTGTTCCTCAAGCCGGTCCTGGGCAGTTTTTGCTGTGCGACAGGGTGCGTTGTTCTCCTGAGGGCGGCTGCTACTGCTTGGCCTGGACCAAGGTGTAGGTGGATGGTACGTGTCAGCGTATCAACCACATGAATGTCAGAACCCAAGATTTCCCAGCATTGCACTCTAATGAGATGATCAATGTTATTTACTTCACCTGTCCATGACTTATCGGTATATATTCTAGAATACTTGTGAAACAGTAAATTTACTTTTACTTTAGCTCTCGAGGCAGACTTTCTAAAATTTTCTTGGATTTTGTTACAGTAAAATGCCTTTAATAAGCTGTTGTTAATAATGACATCACACAGACCTTTTGTGGTTGTGAGAGTTATGCCGTTTATCTCCTAGAAGAAAAGGCACAAGTAGCATGATGTTGAGAACAGATGGATGGGTCCCGTTTCCCTCTCAAAGTCAACTTTTAAACATGGCTTTCTTCAACCAAGTAGCCGTTTTCTTAACAACGATATTGTCAGATTAGTTGCGGCGCTGACTGATAAGAATCGGAGCAGTGAGATGTCCGTGTTTTTATGGAGTCATAAATCAAACTTTGGGGTAAAAGAACAAAACAAAAAGCAGCCGTATAATTTAAAATACTTTTGGAAGGCAATATCAGACTTTGTAGGGGAGCTTCAGATGAGAAAATGCTTGAAAACAATGACAAATGTTTGGCTTTCCGTTTAGTTTGGCACACTCGTTGGTCCCCCACAATAGAAAACGCCACATTTTTGGGGTTAAATTTGTTCCTTTAGGTTGGTATAAGTGTCCAGGAAGTGGTATAAGCCAATGCAGTGTCCTCCTAAGTGACAAAAACAAGTGTGTGCGTGTGTTTGTACAGGACGGGAGTCACAGTTTACAATATGTTTGGATGTGATGGAATCTCCCACTTGTTTCAGTCATTCCTCACTCCCTCTCTCCTTCCCTGTGTCTCTCTCTCTCTTTTACTCTGGCTGCTAATCAGCATTTGAAAGGCAGCTTTGACAGTGAGAAAGAAAGTGGAAGAGGGGAGGGAGGGAAGAAGGGGGGGTGCACATGGAGGTGGGGGTAAACGAAAGCATGAGACACAGCGAGTTTGGGAGGGAGAGCCGGAGAGAGACTGAGGCGAGGGGCTGTACAAGCATGCCTTTTATATTTACTAGTGACTGAGAGAGAGAGAGCGAGCGAGAAAGGGAGCAGCTGAAGAGACAACTGGTGTGCACGGCTTTCCCAAGAGGAAATGAAAAGAAAGAAGCTCAGCGAGGAGAGTGAATGAGTGAGCGGGAGAGGAGAGGAAGGGTGGGAGGAGGGAGCATGCCGGCTGGAGAGGGAGAGAGAGGAAGAGAGAAAGAGATTCTCACACTGGCTGTGTCCTAATCCGAGTCCATCTCCAAGAAGCAGCGGAGCAGAGTGTTAGTGAAGTGAGTCTGAGAGCCAAGGAGAGCTACACCAGCTACACCCACACACACACACACACACACACATAAACACACACTCTCCCTCTCTTCCTCTCTTTCACAAACACACACACACACTCTTGCAACGGGGGAGTCCACGGTGATGTGTCCGGCTGCGCGGCCACGGCTTTTGTGAAAGTGAAGGGGGATTGACGCTGCCCCTGTCCCAGCCCCCTTTGGCTCACAGTGTTTGTTTGCTGTGTTTAAGCTCGAGGTGCTGCTGCTGCTGCTGCCGCCGCCGCTGCTTGCTGCTGCCTGTGGTGGAGGAGGAGGAGGAGGAGGAGGAGGAGGAGGTGTGGTGTTGGTGGTGTCGGTGGTGTTGGGGGGCACTGCCAGGGCAGAGCAGGGGCACCGAAGAGGAGGAGGAAGAAGAAGAGAGAGACAAAGTGGATCAGATCAACAGCAGCAGACTGAGCGCTGGAAATGCCCGTCAGGTGAGTAGATAATGGATCAAACAACTTACAACAGCACACATGCATGACCCACACTTTCTCACACGCTCACGCTGGACACACTTGGAAAGTTGCTTCTTTTTTTCCCTGTTTTTTTTTTGCTGGTGTCAGGTTAAAAAGAATGCATTTTAATCTGTCACTCTGTTGTTTTAAAATCTTGTGAAAGCTTTATTGTGTTTAGTTAAATCTACTCCTAAAGTACTTTTTTTGTTCTTTTAAATTAATTATGAGCACGTAAGTGACGGTGGGAACTTTTTGCTGTGTCTCATTTCGGACAGAAATGTTACACATGATGACATTTATTTCACAAAATCAGCACATTGGCAGTTGGATTACAGTCAAAATTGTTTGTTTTTTTTCTGTGCGGCAGCAAGTTTGAACATACATTTGACGTGAGAAAATGCACCCACAGACAAATGTGCATGTTTTTGCCTAAAAGTGTATATTTGCAATTTATTCTAAATGACTCATTTGATCAGATAATTAGACTAAAGGTTTGCTCTCCCTCGAAGGCACCGTTATCGCTTTTACACAAACTTCTTTGTGCATTTCATCAGTTCAGTGCAAACGTTTTCCCTGCAAACACACCAATCTTCGCTTTTCAGATAAGCCGAATAATTATGTATGTTTATGTTCTGTATTGAGTGCACCTCTTTCTGATGGATTTTGTGTCCGTGTGTGTGTGTGTCTGTGTGTGTGCTGCTGGAGATATAGAGGCAGAGAGTGAGCGGCTGCGTGCCCGTCTCCACCTGCAGAGGCAGAATTGGTCACAGTTTACTGGCTTGGTAACATTCGCTGCCTTCAGGGTGTTTGCAGCAGGTGGTCCAAATTGGCAGAATGACTGTGACAAACGCACAGTGTTCGCTGCTGCTGTAAAGTAAATAACAACATCAAACCATCACACAGTGATTTCAGGTTTTTGGGGTTTTTTCCGTCTTTTTTTTTCATAATTTTTCTGTTTATTGTGTTTGGAAGCTTGTCCCTTGAAGTAAAAGTCAGACTATCAGAACAGTGGAACAGGTTTTACACATAGAAGAAAAAAAAAACATGTTTGAGTACGTGCATGGATGGGGAAGGTATGAAAGTGTATTTTGGATGCTTTCCTGCCAGATTCCGTTTGTGCATCTGCGTATGTCCATATGTAGATATTTGTCTAGAATGTTTATTTCACAGACTCTCCTCGCAGCATCACTCCAAAATCAGAATTTGTTGTGTGTTTGCTATAAACTGCGCTCTGTTTCGTGCACCTCCAACAGCATCATTTGCACCCGCACCTGCTGAGATTGCAGGTGCTGCAGATAAATTCCAACCAAATAACAACCTTCGGCGCAGAATCACTCTTTGAGGTGCCAGGATGAGGTGTCAAAATGTTACGAGTAGTGAAAAAAGAGTTACCGTCCACACTCGCATGTAATCTGGCAGTTTTTTTAGCAAGTCGCAGCCAGCAGAGCAATATTTTTATCACTTCTCCACTTTTTAAAAATTGGATGTAGCGAGTGTTTCTACTTGACTGTCGGCATTGCTTCAGTAAAGATTTGGCGAGGACGTGAAACGGGGTCAGACCGAACCATTGCATGAGAGTGGTACAGTTTATACCCACTGAGCCACTAAGCCTCTCCATCCGTTTCACTTCTCGCATGTGCATGTTGCTTTGGTCGTGACCTACCTCTAGGCCTTTTTTATTAGACCCAGACGCAGGTTTTCTTCTGTGGCTTTTTGGATTTAAGGAGCTGCGGTTCATGCCAACAGGCGACTGTGTGACAGACCCTGACTTGGATTACTTTGTGAAAATATTGGCAACAAAGAGAGCTGTTTGCAGAGCACAGACGAAATAAAGCAGAGGAAAATGTGGCAAAAGGTGGTTTCGTTTTTCTGCCCATGTGTGCTTTATGATGATGCGGGTTTGCATAAATAACGAGCACATGAGTAGGTAAAATTCTACATTTCAGAAGCAGTTTGGCAAGTTATGAATTTATCTTGAACGGTAGGCAGAAGCAGACAGTCACTTTTTGTGAGTCCCTGACAAGTTCGCAGGTAGACAGACACCTCGCCTCTCCCTCCTCTTTCCTCTTTCTATTCCTCTCTTGATATTTTTGTCTCTCTCTGTTGCTCTCTTACACGCACGCACAAGGTGGTCAGTGTGTGGCGCATTGACAGACAGCCGCTCACACACTCCCCGCTCTCGCCGTGCGTGCATGCGTGTGTGTGCGTGAGCGGCGTTGACAGACAGTGTGTGGGTCTGTGACAGAGGGTGTCAGCGCAGTGTCAGAGAGATGTGTTTAGTGTCACACTCTGCTGACCTGATCTCCGGTCGGACTGTCCACTCCGGCCCCGCTGTGGCTCCTTACATAACCCTCGCTGTCATTCACACACCAGCCTGAAGGGATCCACCAGCCTTCACACACACACACACACACACACACACACGCACACACACATGCAGTTACTTAGCGATATGCACACAATGTATAGGCATCCGCTCTCGCAGCCGCTCAACACGTCAGATCAGGTGCAGTCTTCAAAATCTCCCCTCGCGGTTGCTCTTTTTTTTGCGTCTTTCATCTTCTCTTTTGTTCTCTAATTTATACCGTGACATAAAGTAGAAGTTACATAAATTAACAACGCATCTGGAAATATTCAAACAAAAAGCACTAAGCTCCGAGCACTGTGTGGGAATACAGACCAGTGGGTATCCTGGTTTCCCCAAGTGTGCTGCAAGACACCTACACAACTTGTGCAACTCTTATCAAGAGTTTGACACTGCTCTGAACTCTGACTTTTGCACCATGCTAATTGATGTGTCTGTATTAGCATGTGGACTCGTCTATGCCTGGTGTGCAGAATGAGAGTGTGCTTTCAAGTCCCGGTTTAGAGTACACACTTTGGCGTGTGTGTGTTGGAGAGAGTGAGTGACCCTGTGTGCTGTTCTTTGGCCTGTGGTTATTTGGAGGTCAGTGCTGATGTGGTCTCTGCCTGCGGGAGTGGATTTACCATCTTCGGCCGTATAGAGAGCTGCATCCACTTGGCTGACTCTTCCACAGCGAGAGGGAGAAGTTTCTGTCTCCCTTTTATACCTTTTACTGTTTGTTCACAATTTCACTTTTCACAGAATTTGGGAGCATTTGAAAAAACAGGAGCACTACATGTGAATGTTATTCTCCACACGTGTGAGCACGTTGGCGTTCTTTTCAACTCAGAATAAGAGGCTTTTATTATTGACTTGCTTCTAAGTCCCACTTTTCTCCTCGAGTCTTCTCTTGCATTAAGGTTGGGGTCTTTAACCCCAGAATAGACTGCAGTTATTATTTCAACCTGCGCTCAGGGTTTTCTCTTTCAAGCGTTTGATATCATAAAGGTTAAGGATGGTTAACTTCATGATGGACTGAACGTTTTTCTTTTTATTGCTAACTTAGATATTTTCAGTTGCTCGGCAGAACTATTTAAACGTTTAGCTCTTCATAATGGAATGAAATTTGATCACAGTCTGACTTTACTAATGAGGGAAACTCGCCCTCGAATGTAACGTATTGCTTCGATTAGACGTCTAATGGATTCAGAAGTGAATATTTTTGTGCTTTAACCGAACATACTTGGCTTTCTTCAGAAGCAGTAAATACGATGTTACCCTGTTTGTCTTTTATGCTCTACAGAAGGTACTTTGTTGCTCAAAGCGTCAGCTTATGGGACAAAGTCTGCATCTTTCCTCAAGTTATTATACTTGTGGAGCTTAAGTCTTTTTCATTACTTTAATTACGGAGTGAGGAATGACATCCAGTTTATCTGAGAAAAATCTCTGCAGAACACTCTTTACAGAACAGATAATTTTTTTTTCCTGTAAATATGAGGGATTCTGTGTGCCTCATATTTAATACAGTGCAGGTGCAGTGGAGCATTTCTTTTGTATATGCTTAGACCAAGGTAGACGGTAATTATGACAGGCAGGGATTGGATTCGATGTAGCTCCACGCCCGTGAGGAGTGGACATCAAAGCATACTCACCAAAGCCCTCTGTAATAAAAGAGGAGGAGGAGAAAGATATTGATTACCAAGGGTGAACATTAGCAAATCTCTTTCTCCTTTTTTTCATCTATGTCTTCATCCGTCCATCATTTCCCTCCCTCTTTCTCTCATACTGTCTGATTTGCCTCCCTCTCCGCCTCTACTTATGCTCCCTCCATCCCCCGTGTGCTCTCCATCCACCCCCCCTCTCCCTCTAATCATTTATTTATCGCTGATCTCTTTATTCTGTATTCTTTCGGTTTAGGGACGGTCCACGCTGTGACTGTATAGTGCTTGCTCCGCGCGCACACAGCCTGTTATCATCATTCCTTTACACCCTTTCCCCCCCAAAACACCTCCTCTTCCTCCTCATCACCGCAGAGATACCTGGGGGCGGGTGGGGTCACACTGGTCCAATCTAACGCCGTATTGATTCCATTAGATAATTAATGACCCAGGCAGGGGCCAGGGAGGAGCAAAGAGGGGGTTAGAGGAGAGGGGATGGAGGGGGTGAGGATGATGGGAGAGGCGAAGGCGGGAAGGGGGGTGGCGGCGGACGCCAAGGCCCTTGAGAGTTGAAGAGAACCTTGGGTTGGGAATGATCCAGAGTCGTCAAGGTCAATCGCAGCCGTAGCTTCGATCAGAATGCCGAGCGAGATGGAATATGGAATGCCGCGCGAGAGAGCAGGCAGAGAGATCTTCATGTCCAGCAGCTGTCGATTGATCAGCGGCTGAAAAATTGTACATTAAAAAGTCTTTTGACTTCCAAATCCTGAGGTCCAACCAGGGCCGTAATGCATGATAAGTAGTTTTCAGCCCTCCAACCAGAATACCAAACTTCATCTCCCCGGACGCACCAGACACTCATTTACAACCACTCAACAACATGAAAGGCGAGATAGAAAACTAGCTACATCAAATATTCTGTTCATGTTATTTCAAACCATGTTTTCTACATCTTCCATGATATTGAACGTTCTCTGTTTGATAAAATATTATTCACAGGAATATTTTACATTGCCGTTGTATGTGCGGTTCACTTTTACCTTTGGCTCGGGATAATTAAAGAAGATTGGGTGCTGGAGAAAGAGAGCGAGGCTGTCTTAAAAGTGTTATCAGTAAGATTTTATTTCTGTAAATACTGAAAGGACTGGAATGCTAAAACTTTTTTCGTATATTTGGGAGGCATGCGTTGCCTTTATTCAGTAGTGAGCTCAAAACTGAGGAGGTGGAATGGCATGGAACACAGGTTCTGGACCCCTGGACCAAGGTTCTATTTGACAAAAATGATACGCGATTATTTCTTTATGGCGCATTACAGATGGCGGCGGTGTCATGTTTCACACATTTTGATCACTTGCAAATTGCATGAAGTTCCTACCATAGTGATTTGTTATGGTTTGATTAGATAAGTGTTTCAAAAAGAGAGAAGGAAATCATCTAAAATATTTTAAATATGGTGAAAGAGGCCCCCAGATGTCATGTTCATGGTATATAGTGCTAGCCATTACAGTTGGCCATCAGATAGGAAGTACATGGCCTAAAACTGCCTAAAACAAAAGAAAACCCAGGGCGCCACTATAGCTCACCTGGTTGAGCCGGCGTCCCATGTGCAGGGCTACAGTCCCGACGTGGAGGTCATGAGTTTGAATCCCGCTCATGACCCTTTCCCACATGTCCTCCCCTACTTTCCTGTCTCTCTCTCACTGCACTATCCAATAAAGGCACAAAGGCCAAAACAATAATTTAAAGAAAACCCAATTTTCTTTGTATTTTTTTCCACTTTATTAAGTAAAGGCAAAAAGAATATGAATGACTTTTGTCACACTCAACGTCTCACACCTGTTTCAGATTTGTAATACTTCAAAATGAGTCGAAAATCCTCCAAACTGGAACCGTTCTCCCTTTTTGTCGCAAACTGTACATTGCATGGGCTTGGTCCTGCTCTTCACCTTTGCATGATTGCAGTGTGCATGTGGTCTCTAGTGGGCTATGAGAGCTCCTCTGCTTGCACATTCACAGTCTTGGCCAGGCTCTGTATTGGGCCCCAGGGGTTGGGGAGATGAGGCATAAAACAACCATGTCTCTACCTAGGGGAGCCGGTGGCATGGCAGTGGAGCTATTGTCTGTCGGCGTGCTGTTTGACTTAAATGTGTTCATTTGCCTGATGCCCCTGACTCCCTACGGGGAGGGGCAACTCGGGGAGAGGAGGGGCACGCTAACGAACCCCTGACAGCTGGAGGCCCTAATTAAACGTCCCTGCTGAAAATAAACAGAGCAGGAGCCAAGCGAGCAGCCAGAGAGAAGCGCACAGCAAACAGCGGCTGTGAACGTTCGCCGCAGTGCCCTCCTCTCTGTTGCTGTTGAGACCGTGCCAAGAGAGCAGTGCTCTATAGGGTCGGGGTCTCAAACACACACACACACATACAGCACACTTATGAATATGTAGCACTGCAGCAACACATTGCGAACACCTGCGGTCACACTTGATACAAGTTGATCTCCACAGCTGTGGGCAGTATTTTTATTTTTTTTCTTTTACTCTCGCTGCTCTCACAAGTCACACCTTCCTTTTCCATATATTCCCCCCATTGTGCCGCGACGGAATAAGTCGACTCGGTCCTCTTGATTGTTTCTCTCTCGATGACACTTGTGACATTCAGCCTGTTGTGCTGCTAGCTAAGGCGGAGCATTAGCAGTCAAAGTGGCGGGGTCCATTTGGGTGAGTGCATTAATGGGCCGCCCCAACCTGCGACAAGGTTATGAGGCTGATTGAATAATTACTGTGGAGGCCCCTGTCCATTACGCCCCTGTGTCTGCCCAGATAGAGGGAGATGCAGTGAGAGATGGAGAGATAGTTTGAGACAGAAAGATGGAAGGAGAGATTAGATAAGCACAGATAGGGTCAATTAAGAGATAAACATACAGATATGGTTTGGAGGCAGCCGGTGTGCGTCTGTGTGAGGCAGTGACAATTTGAGAGTAAATTGTTTCCTCCCCGCGTCTCCTTTTGATCTCCGCGTCCTACTGTACGCGGCCTAATTTGGCATGTAGTGCATTTATCCAGGTGAGGTAGAGAAGGTGAGAAAGGTGAAGTTGTTAGACAGAGGTGCGCTGCCCTCTGCTCGACCCTGTCCTCTCCTCACCGCACTCTCTGAAAAGAGGACTGTCAGTGTTGCAGGCCGGTAGCTGGAGGATAAAAAGATATAGGTTTCCTATGGCTGCATAAAGCCTTAGCCTTACACCTTAAGCCTGGGACAAACTATTCTGTCAATGCAAATGCCCCGGGACGAGGTTAAATCTAAGACTGGAAAATTAGCAACATTGATCAAATTAGTAACTTTATAATTCTCTTACTGACTCGGTTTTACTTAATCAATTTTAAAGTCTTGTGAATTCCACGTGGTCTGACTTTTAAGAGCAATGGACACTGACATCTAACCAGACATTTAACAATCAATCAGCCAACAGAACGCTTACTGAGTCGTGCTGTAATTAATCGTGCACTGCAGCCGTATATTTATCCTTGACAAGGTAAATATGACAGTTTTATGTGATTAAGATTTTAGTTATTGTCTCGCAGCTCTGCTTATCATCTGTGGTAGTGCAGTGCAGTTGCACAAGTTCATGGAGCAACTTTTTACATCACTACATCCGCTCTGATCCAGACTGAAACATGTCAGCAACAGTTAAACGGAGACAAACAAGACGTTCACGGTCCTCCAAGGACATTCCTACTGCGCTCTGTACTTTTTATTTATTGTTTAGTGACAACTGATCTCTTTAAAGTCTGTCAGTGCAAGCTTTTTGATCAAATATTACATGGTTGGGAGATAAATATTCACAGGCTACTACATCCACTTCTTTTATTGAGGCCAGTCTTTCTGTTTGACCTAGGACCATGTTAGAAATAGAAAGTGCACATTTTTGCTTCACTGTTGCTGTCTAAATGCAGAATAAAACTATTAAAGGTAAGTTGATGACCCTATCTCCCCTTTCAACAACTATTCTCTCTTTGTTGAATTGATTATTGACTTCTCTGCCTTTGAAATCGGTCCAAGAAGTTTTTCTCTCGCATGCATTTAATGTTGGCTGTTTTAGCCCAGATTTGTGAAAATGATATCTGCCAAACCTGCCCAGCTTCTGCTGACCCCTCTTAGCCAAGGTCAGCATAACCATGCTCAAACTCGAGACATAATCCATTTTCTTTTGCCCTGGCAAAGCTCTGCTGACACGATTGTGCTGACCCAGCCGGGCGAAAGAAAGAGGGAGTTAGAGAGTGAGAGGCAGAAAGAGAAAGAGAGAGAGAGGGCATCTCAGGCCCAAGGGCATGACACTGAGGTGCTCGGGGCCACACCAGCCCTTTAAATGTCAACACAGCACTGAGGGGAGGGGAAACTGGTGAGGAGCGGGGCTCTGTTTGAGGACAGGGAAGAATATTGGCAACTTCCACTGCAGGAGGGTGGTGTTAGAGACTGGCAGGAGGCAGCAAAAAGATCTGGGGGAGAAGAGACGGTGTGCTTTGTCTTCGGAGATACGTAGTTTAAACTCCAGTCGCAGACAAGTTTCAATGTTCTCTCAGGGATGAAGGGAAGACATTTGGAGATCTGTGATTTTTCAGCGTAATTGTGACTTCAAAGGAGGGTTAGTGTTTTGTCTTATGTCTATTACCCAGGGAACAGCCGCTGACCTTTATGTGCGGAAGTAGGCCACATACAGTAACTAATTGCTCTCTTCAACCTGACTACTTTTCTTTCTTTCTTTCTTTCTTTCTTTCTTTCTTTCTTTCTTTCTTTCTTTCTCGCTCCTGCCAACCATTTTTCAAAAATGTCTTCTGATAGATCAAGTAAGAAATCACAAGATGGGTTTTTCATCCAAGCTTTTTGATGCAAATTATATTCTATCACATTAAAAAGGCTGACTGGAAACTGCAAAAGGAGATAAAACCTCATCTTTTTTTTTTTTTTTATGCAAAAAAAAAAAACGCTTCATGCTCACTCCAAGGTTTAGAAGTATGTTGTTGTAAGATAAATTATGTAGCAAATTTAACAGAAACATGTTTGCTAACTTTAACATGATAGGCTCCCTAAAATATTTTAACTTTTCAAAAAGGCCCACATGTGCTCTCGCTCCTGTAAAAGTTTAAATAGTTCATGACCATTTTATGGCGATTATTCATGAATTAACCAACCGGACTCTACTTATTTTTCCCTCTTCTCTTCCTCCTCTGCTCCCTCGCATGCATCTCCAGGTCTGAATCTGTCACATTCTCAGCCAATCAAAGCCTTCGTTAACGGCGGCGGCGGCACGTGATTGGGAGAAGGATGGCAACCATGCCATTTGTCAGCGAGGGGAAATGCGTGAGTGTGGAGTGGGATTTCCTACAAGGACTACTGGCCAAGCCTCCCACCCTGCCCTGGTGAGACACACACACACACACTCACACACACACACACACATACACCTAGGCGGATACTGTATAAGCCTGCATGCATGCCCATGAATTAATCTCTGCAAGGTGAAATCCATGCATTAACACCCTCGCGCACACTGACAGCATGGAGAAGAGTTTCAGAAGACACAAGTCTGTTCTCCTCAGTGCTACATATAACCTGTATTGCTGCTCACCTGCCAATCCTGTCAGAAGCGTGAATCCCCTCCCCTTAGTGGGAGATTAAGTAAATTTGGCTGGAATTATTAATGGGCAGTCATTTACAGGCGGATATAAAAACTAAGCAGAATCAATGCGCGCGTATTGATTGTTCTCGGTGGCTGGGGTCGAGGCGGTATAATAATGAGATGTTACAGAGGCTGGCAGCATGAGTCCACACACACTCACAGAAAGACACACTGATTTCACTTGTTAGAGACTAGCGGGGAGAAATGCAACCGCTGTGTCAGCTGATTAAGATATAAACATATGTGCACTCGCTATGCGCGGCTCTTTTCTTTGTTCGTTTTCTTCGCGCCGCTGGTGGTCTCTTTCTTAGGATGAAAATCAACAACACAGACACGAGGGAGAGAATGGCTGGTTCGTCTTTCTCCTCCAGCACACACACACACACACACACTTTATTCCAGCGCAGCACCGACACAAATTGTGAAGTGGCTGTGACAACATAATTCCACCACTCAGGCCCCATTGAGGAGAGTCAATACCCAATCACAGAGACAGGCTACCTGAGCCCCGGCCCCCCTCTGTCACTCTGCCCCTCCCTCGCCTATTGATCCCTCAATCACGGCTTCAGCTCAGTAGCCCGGGACCAGATGAGAGAGAGAGAGAGAGAGAGAAGAGGGGGAGAGAGAGAGGGTGAGAGAGGGGCTAGAGGGAGAGAAAAGTGAGAGATAGGCAGCAAGAAAGATTGTGTGTATGTGTTCACATATGGATTTTGAAGCAAATGGCATTATTAGGACTCTGGTAGAAAAAAGAAGTGAGTTTGTCTGTAATTACCAGGCCAATCTGCAAGAGATGGGTCAGAATGGAGATTGTTTCACTCCAATTGCAGGAGCCATTACCATTATATGTATTTATGAAATGAGTTTTCTAGATTGATGCCGAGGTCATTTACACAGAGCATGAATCAATCAACAGGTGGTCAGTAAACGGCCATGAAGTGATACCCCCTTACCGCTGTGTCCCATCTCACACGGTGCTGATTCAGACTGTATTCACTGGCCTTCTGACCTTTTCCCTCCTCCCTGCCTTTATCTGTGTCTTCATTTTACTTCTATCTGTCCTTTTCTACACCACCTTTCCCCTCCCTTGTCTTTTTCCACACCCCCTCCCTCTTTCAAACCCCTCAGCCTCCAGAACCTGCGTAAAGAAAAATCTCGCAATGCCGCCCGTTCTCGGCGGGGGAAGGAGAATTTCGAGTTCTTCGAGCTGGCCAAGATGCTGCCGCTGCCCGGGGCCATCACGAGCCAGCTGGACAAGGCTTCGGTCATCCGGCTGACCATCAGCTACCTGCACATGCGCACCTTCGCCAGCCAAGGGGACCCACCCTGGAGCCCTCTGCTGGAGGGAGACAGCAACTGCAGCAAAGGTGAGCACAAGGGAAACACCTGATATGAAAGACTGATGCAAAGCTGCATTCATTCACTTACGTTTACTGTACATAGATTTTGATTGCAGTTGTAAAAGCGCCTTTTTAGATCCAAAGAGAGTAACCAACGTGAGTTCAAACAGAAACTGAACAAATTCTGTGCACACATTTGACTTGCAGACTGTGTTTATTTAATCCAATGTACAAACTGTGTGGTAAGTGTAAACTGAACCAAAGTTATAATCACAGACACACTCACTCAGTTTATTGATTTATTTTACTCAATGAAATGAGTCAAACTGTAAATTTTTCACCAGATTTTCCATTCTGGCAGCCTTGAAGGGGGTGGAAATAGCATTTGAGCCCTAACCTTATTCAGGACTTTCATATTGCCATACGTAGAAGGTCTTTCAGGTTCCACTGGAACCCAGGAAAGAATATGTGCAAAATATTTGTCGGTATTCATTATAGACTTTTATACTGTGTTAAATAAATTTTATGATACGTTGACGTATTTTTGGTTCCAAATGCATGACAAATGTCCCTCTTTTTATATTTAAAAAAAAAAACAAATTTAAAAAAACAAAAAACAAAACAATACCTGTCACCTAAACCAAATGGCCTGGGGTCCAAAAGATCCCAAAAGTCCTGGATAGAGTTAAAATTGGGTGCTTAAATCTACATGCTAGCAAATAATTACATAAAATATGAAAATCCAAATAAGAATTTTAGGGCCCTATATGACCTCAGATTTTTTTTTTCTGTTTGTTTGTTTGTTTGTTGTTTTTAATCCAGGCTAGTCCTTTAGTTAAAAATGTTTTAATTGTTTTCCTCACTTTTCCTAAGTATAATGTATGTTCAGAAACATCAGCTTTGAAAGCAGCAAGTATGCAGAATTGGGTGTGATGGATCATTTTCTGCTGATGATTCCTACATCTCATCCTATTACAAAACTACATAGCAGAGATAACCATGCTGATGTCTGGCCAGCGCACGCAAACCTCCGAAATCCATGTTTTCAGCTCACATCTCGCTTTCAATCAAAAATCCTCAGCAGTCTGATCTGCCCACGTACTCCCGCCCACCGAGACGCCCCACACCACAAAAATTCAGTGTGGACCAGGACATTTATCCGGCCTCCTATTAGGGATCATAATTACTGCTGTTGTGCAGCGCGTGAGCGTGTGCTCATTCACAAGCCTGTAAACATACATGTGCATATAATCATACAAAGACTTTCCATAGGATGATGTGCGTGTGAATATAATTTGTTGTGCGTGTGAGAGAGTGAGAAAAAGAGAAAACGGGAGAGGAAGATGATACACAAAGAGGGAGGAAACTATTGGTGCAATTTGTAATTACAGAAATTAACTATATAACGAGGACAGTGTAATTATACAGCCTGTCTAATTGCTACTATTACTGAGGGGAAACGATGCAGCTACAGTACAATTAGATGTGTGTCTTTGTGTGTGCGTGTGTGTGTTTGTGTGTGCGTGCCTGTTCTTGGCTAATTTGAGAAAATATGAGCCGAAAACAGTCATGTTAATAGTGTGTTTCTGTGCGACAGTGTGTCCAGTGCTTTACCACAATATGTACCACACATCCCCCAAAATATATAATGGTCTTAAAAGTGTAAGTATGAATATTTTTGCAGATGCTGATGTGCTAATGTGGTGGAGTTTCAGCTCCGATACCAAAACAATACTTGTCTCAGAATCTTGAAAGCTAATTTATCACATGAAGTTCAGTTTATGTCTCATGCAGAGAACTTCTCAGCCTGTAAATACAGAAGTATGACATATTTTGTTTGGCTTGGGCAAGTGTGAGGTGTGCGATTTACCAGAAAGAAATTTTCCAATGAAAAGGTGCAAAATGGTTCTATTATGCGAAATCATACAGTCCAGCTTTTTTGAGCTTTGGCCAGACAAGCAACTGAAACTTGATCAAATTTTCCTAATCTGTCTCCTGTGAGACATACTTGTATTTAATGCTTCACAACTTCTCAAGTAAACATCACAGAACTGTGATGTGAAGGTTCTTGTACCATTAAAATTCACTGTAAGCATCAATCATTACTGTTTGATTTAACAATAAAGCCTAAAATACATAATTTTCTTTGCAAATTTGGACTTTTTTTGTTGTGTTTTAGCAGAAACATACTAAAATATTAATGATAAAACTCACATGTACCACAAATCTGACCATGTATATACCAAATTCCAGGTTAAAAGTTTTTAATGTGCACATAATACACTCAATTGTAAAAATAAATACATTTGCGAATTAAAGGAGGTTTTGCAAAATACTTCAGTTTGCAACAAAACAACAGTTGCAACTCCAAACGTCTAATTTTACATATTTGTGGCTTATAAGCTGCAATCGATTTTAAGACCTGCATTTGCATAAAAGTAAGTTGTTTCACATGTGAACGATATATAACAATTGTCATCCACACCCCAGAGCGCAATGTCGAAATGCTTTGGCTCCTATTTGAGCATTTGTTGGCAAAAATCTGACTGTAAACCAAAAGTATTCCACTCACAGAACCTAAACTGCATGAAACATACACAGCGAACTCTAATCTAAAGCCATAGTATCTGGAAATATGGATTGTTATGGGTGAATCCATTGGGATCCATCAATATGTAATCATCCATGCTCCGCAGAACATCCTGAATGTCTGAGCGATATCCATACAGCAGCACACTCACACATGGCCGTAGCCTTGACTGCACTCTACATGTAGTGAATTGTTGTTTTTTTTTTTTTTTTGCCTCAGTGTTCCAGCCTTTTCTTGGCCTTGATACAAAATACCTGCTATTTAGAAAAGTAGGTGCGCAGGTAGCGTTGCTGTGCTGTCTGTGGCGGAAAGACAGATTTGAGGAATGCTGTTTACACTACAATGAGAAGCATTTCTCGTACAAATGTGAACAATAACTGTAAATATATAGAGCCCTGCAGCGACTACGTGAAGGTCGTGGATCGCGAGGCACTTGACAAACACGGCAAACTGCTGCACATGGACTATATCGCAGTCTGAATTACCTTTAACTTTTTCTCTATTAGGTCTGATACCTTAAGTGTTTTATTAAATGTTTTTGGAGAATTTTACAAGCAGGTCACACCGTCTCCGCGGGGCCAACACTGAAAATGCAATGCTAATTTGGACATCAGTTTGAACAAGTCTACCCACAATGCATTGGCAGGGTTTTAAGTGTGATGCATGACTTTAATTCCGTTAGTGGAATGTGGTCAGAGATCCGGCTGAAAGGGAGAGGAGGCCGGAGAGGAGGGGAAAGGGACAAATGTAGAAGGAATAAAGACAGAAAGAGGGGAGGAAAGGAGGAAGGAGAGGAGGGAGAGAGAGAGAGAGAGAGGGGAGGAGGAGGGAGAGAGGAGTTGTTGGGGGGGGGAGGGAGGGAGGAGTTTGCATTCCTCCACATTCCCTCTTGTCCGAGGATTTTTGGATGGGCGAGGGCCAGCCGAGAGGGAAGGAAGGTGGAGGGCGGAGGAGAGGAGAGGGATGGAGCGAAGGGGAGGGGCTGGAGTGGCTTTTGTCTGCTTCCCACGTTTCAAAGCCAGTCTTGAAAAATGAATAGACAGAGGAAAATCAATTGCATGACCTTCACAGAGAGAAAGAGAGAGATTGAGAGAGCAGGAGAAGGGGGGGAGAAGAAGGAGGAGAGAGACAGATTATGGAAGGAAGGAGCAAACGAAAAGGAAAGGCTGAAGGCAGGAAAAGTAAAATGACCATGATGTACATGCCCGTTTGGTGTGTGTGAATGTGTGTGTGTTTGGTGTTGTGGTTGTCTGTGTACCTATTTGTACAGCGGATTCAAGGACTATTTGAAATCATTTATATTTCAAAACCTCTATATTGAGTAAATTTTGCTTTGGGGGACAGTTTTTTAAAAAAAATTCCTTGTATGTTTTCAAATGTCCCTTTAAATATTCCTTTAATTGGAGCTATTTCTTAGTTTTCTGTCGCTTGTAGTAAGATTTCAGTCACCGCACTAATTGCTGGGATCAGATTACCTAAACTGGTGAAGCCAAGACCACTGTGGGCCGACAGCTGCATTAAGTCCAACGTGTTTGACATAAATCAAAAGGTCTTTCTCTAAACTGTGATGGAGGTTGGCTTTTTTTGGTAATAATTAACTTTCTGCTTCTGTCGTCTTTTGCAACTACATGGTGGGGGTTAAAAAGCAGCTCTGCCTGCCCTCCAGAATGAAAATATAAAACATTTTGTGCACCAGCGTGGTCAGGAGTGCACCTCTGACCACACCCAGTGCTGTACTTACACGGTGGAGTACACTTCTATCTCACTTTAGCAAAGTTAAACCACTAGAGAGCGAAAATACAGATTTTTAGCCACTGTTAAGTTGTAGTTCAAAACCCTTTAAGATCGTATGAATCTTTGTGTTTCTTGTAGAACCGGAGCAATGTTGGATTTCTGAGGTACATACTGGCAATTGAAGAAAAACAATAACCACATTCTGGCCAATATTAATTTAAAGAAATAGCTCTTTTGAAAACGTATCCCTTTAATTCGATTATTAAGAACTGACCAGACTGTGTGCAGAGAGGAACAATGCACAACTATGTAATACCAGCTGGAGTTCTAAACTAGCAATGTGACTCGCTAAGTACAACCTGATCATAATGGATAATGAATAATATCGCAACTCGCAATAAGCCACATTTATCTTCTGAAATCTCCAATTTGAAGTCCAGTTTTCTACACTTTGTGCATTTTGAATGAATCGGGAGTTGGAGCATCCCAACCTTTAGCAGGTGCAGTGCTGCAGCTGGAGAACCCCTCAGTCTTTTACAAGGTACAGTACAATGACAACTCACTGCCAGCAACAGGGCCAGCTGAAGTGTTTTACTGTCTCGGCTAGTGAGGTCAAACACACCTCTCTCCTCCCCGCCGTTGGTGACATTGACTTTCATTCTGCCTCCACTCGCTGCTCCCGCTCCCTCTCCCTCTCCTCCTTTCTTTCATTGCCGTCGCCTCCCTCACCTCCCCTCCTGTCTCCCCCACCTCTTCACGATCTCCCTGCGTCTGCCTCCCCTCTAATTCACAGCGTTTAAAGCAGCCGGGGCTTTTAAGGGAAGTTAATTGCACTCAAATTATGTTCGACCGCAAAAGGGAGCGAGGGAGCGATGGAGAGGAGACGGGAGAGATAGAGGGGAGATATAGAGGGAAGGAGGGAGGGATGGATGTCAGAGTGAGAAGATAATTGTGCCGGAGAAGGACGGTGCGATTAGGGTCACTCTTTCTCGTCTGTCGAACGGCCGAAAACGTCACATTCGGATGGTAGTAAACAACTTGGCGTGCGATCGGGGCTGTTGTTTTGAAAAGGTGAAACTACGGCGGCTGAGCCAAACTTGAGAGGCAAAGATGGAAGACAGAGAAGAGGAGGCTGAGGGAGAGCAAGAAGGGGGTTTCGCTGGGTCTGTTATCTGTTTGGTTCCCATGGTAACACCCTAACCTGGTTAAAGAGGTTGACACTGTGGGGGTGGAAAGGAAGACGGGGTGTGTGTGTGTGTGTGCGCGTGCGTGCATGTAAGCAGTAGGATGTCGGAGTGTGCGTTCACGTGTGTGCGGCCGTTACTCGCAGACTTAACTGGGACTAAATTATGTATTAGACAAAGGTATAATGAAAATCATTCAAATTTTTCACTCAATCATTCGAATCTTTTCTTCTTGTGGAGCACTGGGGAGACCCTGTGAATTGACCTGTGAGTCAGACTATAATTAACGTGTCCGATCGCGCCCTGTCCCATTCTGTCTCTTATTCCCACAATGAAATTAAACCTCACAGCAGAGTCCTGGGAAGCTAATGAAACGGCAGAGTGACACAACAATCAAGAGTCTCAGCTGCACACACAGCTCCGCGTGCACACAGAAGTAAAAGTGTTTATTCGGATAAACCTTCATAAAGGAGAGTTAGAGCTTAATACAACTCGAGTCTTACATTGCTATTTTTTTCCCCCACTATTTCTATGCTGTATTCAAGCAAAGTAATTGCTGAGATCTGGGAGCAGAGCGACAGCGCCGCGACAAAGTCAGACGGAGCAAAGAATGAGTCATCAGGCAGTCAGACAGGTTTTTAAATAAGTCAACAGTTTATCCAGACTATTTGAACCACTTAGCTTGAGTTGTAAGTAATGATAGTTTTTCCTGCACTGAATTTGGGCCAGGAGTTGCTGGTACTGGATCCTTCAACGATGCATTTTGATCTGTTCTATTTGGCTCAGAAGTTGGAAGTCGGAGCCTGGAATGACGTCACAAATGAGTTGATGTATTGTTGTCCAAGTCAGACAACCAAACCTTTGTTTTCCGGTGAGCAATTGTTCGCAATACCCATTGATGACAACACAGTGAGGTGTGTTTCTCGCATACGAACACTGTTGCTATGTTTCCACAGATAGAAGTTGGACAATTCTGTGTGATTTAATGAGACACAAACATGACAGATGTGCTAATGAGCAGTTCATCACTACCGTTGATGTTCTGAGTGTTGATTTTGGATTTTGATGTAGAGTTGATGAAGTTTCTCTGACTTTCTGAGTCAGACAACCAGCGACATCAGTTAAAATTTCTGACTGGTAGCTCCCAACTTTCTATTTCAAACATCATTGTATGCTTCTCACTTTCTATTAAATGGAAGTACTCAGTTCTTGGTCAGGTCAGATTTATGCTTCGCTTTCTGAACCCTAAACCATATCAAAAATCACCAAAAATAGACCAATTACCAGAGCCAAATAAAGCAAAAAAATCATTGAATTTTCAAGCTACTGATAGTCCTTCGACTACATAAATGCGCCGTGCTGTTTCTTTGGGAAAAATACCCAAATCTGCATGTCTCATTATAATAGTTTGCCAACAAAAAATAGTTTGCTCGAACCAGATTCTGTAAAAAAAATTAAGTACAACTGTGAAGCCATGAGTGACTCAGCTGCAACCAACAGTCATATCAAAAAAATCGCGGACTTTTCAGCTGAACTGCAGGCTGTGTTTACTCAGAGCAGATAGAAGACATGTATAGAAACAAATTAGACATTTAAGAAGTTAAATATCTACACTATGCAGAGCCACCACTAGAAATATATAATCAAATGTATTCAGCTTTTGTTCTTTCTTTTGATTTATTTATATAACTGTGCCATGCTGCACAGAAGAGTTCTTTCTACTTCTAGCCATAGTTGTGCTGTTTTTTTTTTTCATAGAGGTGCAGGACTTTATACTGCAGTGAAAAATGTGACAGGAGCAAAAAAAAAAAGAAATGCCCAGAAAATGCTGGATGTTCAGAGGGTTAAAGAAGCTACAAAAGGGAAAAATAAGCCTCTGTGAGATACATTTGTAAGTCTACGAATGAGTTTAGATTTACACTAATTCCTTCAAAATCCTCTTTGACCATCACCTTGTCTGATTACAAGTAGAGTGTGCAATGACATCTATATATATATAATGAAGTATGCACAGTTTTTGTCAAATGAGGGCTCATTACTAACATTCTGAGTGCACTCATTTGCAGTTTTGACCCCTGAAGACATTGTTTAGACAGTCTGGCTACACTGTAGGTCTGTTAACAGATGTCGGATGATGTGGCTGCTTGTGTTTCTTGTCCCGTCTGACATATTTGTATCGATGTTGTTGCATCCCCAGGTGTTTACAGGACAATGTTATTATATCTGATGGAAAAAAGAGGCCAAAACTACTAAATGACCTAAATGATTGTTTAAATTGTTTTGAATAACGAATGATTTGTAATTAGACAAGATTACAAAAGCGATAATATTTAGGGAAACGCACAGAATAATGCAAAGCCCACACTCACACACACACACACACACACATATATATAGAAGTCGGGGTTCACAGCAGCACTACAGAAGGATCTTTGTTCTCGGGGTGAGATACCAACACCGCTGTGAGACTCTCTCTCCCTTCACATGTGTGCAAGAACACACACTCTCACAAACACGCACACACACACACACACACACCAGGTCCAGTGTTTTGGTTTCCTGGCCGCCCTATTGTACCATGGCAGTCTTTAATAAATGGTCCTCTGTGTATTTGTGTCTGAGTGTGTGTGTGTGTGTGTGTGTGTGTTCATGGGTGTGACTCATCCGTCAGCCCCGCCGGCCTCATGTCACATCCAGCGTTTCCTTCGCCCCGCTGACACTACTCAGCACAACTGATCACCCACCATCACCACCACCTTCACTTCTCCGGGGATCTTAGCCACGAAACTCTGGACACACACACACAAACACACACACACAAGCAATCCATGCATTTTTATTCATTTTTCTTTTGTGCCACACAAACTCGCATCAAGGTGTGTTTGTGTCCTTTTTTTTTTTTTTTTGATTCATTCTTATGATGGGGGTTGGTTCATCCAGGCTCCCCAGCGCTGCAGCTCCATCGCCTGCCCCACAAGGGAGTCTGACAGGCAGGCAGAGAGCAAGACGGGCTCCCCATCCCCCCTCCAGGCAGCGACTGACTAGGCTGAAGGGTCCCAGCACCAGACCCCCTTTCATAGCCCTGAATGGACTTGCCTTATTTATATTCACACTCTGTCACACAGGGGGACCCCAATCTCACAATGCCACTGTGGCTTTGTCCGGCAACTCTGTATTTATGTGTGTGTGGGAGAGTTTGTGTGTATGTGTGTGTGTGTGTGTGTGTGTGTGTGCGTGGGTATTTGTGTTGTTTAATCGGAGGGCATGTTGCTGCTGTGTGCATGAGAATTCATCGCTGTGTGTATTCCTGAAGTGTGTGTGTGTGTGTGTGTCTATAGCTCTAATGGAATGCCTCCCTCTTCTATTCACCAAAGCCACATCACAAGCAGGCAGCTGGGCAATATATATATATGTGTGTGTGTGTGTGTGTGTGTGTGATTGTATATATGTGTGTGACTGTGTGTGTGTGTTCCGACCCTCCCTCTGTGTTCAGTTGTAACCCAGAGCAGCGCTTTCATTTTCCTGTCATAACGTGTATTGATTTCCCTCAGCCTTGCAGCGACACACACACACACACACACACACACACACACACACACACACACAGATATCCGATGATCCCTAAAGTCACAGACTCACACACATGCACACATTCATATACTCTTGTACACACACATTTTTGCGCACACATAGTTTGTCTCTGCCGGATAGGGAACATTGTGTTCAAAAAAAAAAAAAAAGCGGCCCTGTTGGAGTGAGATTAGTTCTCACATATGGTCTCCACTTTTGCAATCACGCGCTCGCAGGTGCGCACACACACACACACACCGTCACCGACTCTTTCTGACATAAAACAGTAAATACGCCTGATTGCTAAATTAATCTTCCACGTCACTGCGGCCCCCCCTCACCCACCCGTGTTTGCTTTGGAGAAAGTGATCACCCTCGCCTTCCTTAGTGTTTTCTCATTTTCCCTCTACCCTCTCTGCTCCTCTCGTACCTATCTTCACCCTCCTCCCTCCCTCCACCTAACCACCTCCAACTCTATTTGTATTGTAATTGCCTTGGTAAACAGCACCACTTTGGCACTGAAGCAGCTCTGATAGCTTGTGTTTGGGATGCATTAAGAGTGGTGATGCAGACACTATGTGTGTGTGTGTGCGGGTTTGTTTGTTTGCGTGTCTGGCGTGGAGATTGAGCGGCGTGCGTCACATATCGCCCCTCCTTATGCGCAGTTTTTTTTTTTTTCTCTTTTTTTTAAAAACACAGTCGATTCTTCTTTTATCAGACGTAATTGGTTCAAGTTTCATTTTTCATTTCGCTGCAGATCTACAGACGTCACACAGATGCAACATTATTACAAAACCACACTATTTGCTGATCACTTTGGGTGATTTCTTATATGTCTGAGCTTTAATAACCTTCCCGAAAGTGGAATAACTGCCAAGTTTATCAATATCGCTTTCCTGGTATTAGAAAGGAGTTCAGATGTTTCTTGGAATTTCTTTACCTCTTTTGAGTTGCTTCATCGGTAGTCTCATTAGGTCTGGGTGTCTGAGGCTGTGGCCCTGAGTGTTTTATGAATAACCCTGGATCTTTTCTTTTTCTTTTATAAAAGTAAGAATAGTAGTAACAATGTCTGTTCATCTGTCATTCCAATTGTACATTAAAGCCCTCAAAAATAACATAATATTATGATATAGTTGATTAATTATGTTCGTAAAAGTCTGTTTGTCTGTCTGTGTCACAGTCTCACAGCAGGATATTTGCTGACAATGACATAATTGTGCTTAACAATGCTTCCCCATAACTACATATAGAATGTGACCTCTCTAATCATTTAACTAACTAAGAAAATACGGCAACAGGCAGCTGATTAGCAAAGAAAACATGTTTTATTCTAAGTTGCTCGAGTGAAAGTAGTTGTCATTTGGCTGTGGACAGAATTTGTTGTCAGCAACAGATGGCAGATTTGGTCTGATTATTATTAGTTAGCTTTTTAAATCGTATAAATAACACTAATTCCAAGGTCCACAGTTTGAGAACCGCTGGTTTAGCTTTCCGGCGCTCACGATGATATTGATGCAGAACACGGGCTGGGCACAGAAAAAAGCGGGATGACCTTACTTTGCCTAGAGCACAACGTCTCACATGTTATATTAATTTTCCTCAGAAATAACTCAAAAGTGGCCCAATTATCATATTAAAACCTAAAGACAGGGCAGGGCAAGGTCACCAGTGTGTCAACACCTCTGTACTTGGATTCACTTCTGTATATTTTAATTGTTCATACACGCGTTGCCATTGTAAACATACAAATCAAACTTTTTTTCCTAATATTTCAAGTATGTCTTGTGGCCTTTTTTTCCACGTTTTTATTAGTGAGCTGACTGTAGAGCGATGAGAGGCGATCAGAGCAGAGCGAGAGTGGGAACATCATGCAACTGAGGTCTACAGCTGGACTCAAACGGGGCCACGCCTCAAACCCCTAAGGCAAAATGATTCCCTCAGATTTTGAGATTTTGTTTTTTTTATTTAACTCTAAGGAATACGGTTGCCTCAATAAAAATCTGTGCTTAGAATGACAGAAAAACGCAAAAATTGAGCAAGAATTTTGAAACGGTCTCTTTATAACAGCAGCAATTGATCATTGCCGTCAAATTCCGATCACGAACGTTTGCCTGCATTATTAGTTTTCTCCATAGAAAATATTTCAACATACCACAGGCGGCATAACCAAGGTGTGTATAATAAAATTAAAAATGTTGCTTCAGTTTTATTCAGTCATCCTTTTATGTACTGATGATAAAACATAAAAATTCTGTTTAACTGTCACAATATCAACAGGTCTCATTGATGTCAGACAGTATCTGATGTGTGTTTGTCTCTTTTCTCTCTACAGTTAGACGATCAACTCATTCTCTGGCCACTGACATGTTTGAGCAGCACTTAGGGGCGCACCTCCTGCAGGTAACAGCCTCAACACACACACACACACACCTTCCTGTAATGATTGCGGTGAAACCATGTGTTTACATGATGCATCTGCTTTCCAACTGAGATTGTCACTGCGTTTCTAAAAGGTTTATCTAGCTTAAGGAAGTGCTACATTTTTTTCCGATGAATGCCTAATCCCTCCGTTGAAATGAAAAGTTTCGAGTTAACAAGTTTAAAATGCATATATGGATTTCATGCTACAATGTTTATGTTAACAAGCACATTCTGTCTCATAAATGTGCTGTAGCATCGCAGTTTGCACTGGCTCAAGTCCTCCTCCCTCGACGTATATTTCCAGGCAAACTCTCTCTCACACACACAGATGCACACGCGCACACACACACACATCTCATAAAGCTCAGATGTTTGGACGATTTTGTTGGCTACCAAAAAAAAAAAAAAAAGCCTCCCTTTTGCACTGACAGATGAATGGAGCCTGAGGGGTTTTCGGGGCATGAGGGCTGCAGGGGTGACGAAATGCAGAATGTAAAGACAGAAGAAGAGCAAAGAAGGTAACACTGCAGACTGTACTTTAGACCAGGAGGGACGACAGATAGTTAGAAGACAGGAAACAGGTCCGAGTGGGAACAGGTGGTGAGAGAGAAAGATAGGGCGGAGAGAAAAAAAAGAGAATAGACGTTGAGAATGTATAAGTGAGAAGGTTGTGGTAAAACAAAGAAGCATTACATATGTCTGCTCTCCTTTTTTAAAGAGGAAGGGAGGCTTAGGGAATGGCGCTGATAGAAATCAAATTAACGCTCCAGAAAAACTGTATGATTCTTCCCTCCCAGCCGTCCTCCCGCCGTAATAGCCTGATAATTGCACTTTAGTTCTCCGACATTCAGGCGGCTGGTCTCTCCTCACCGCGACACACGACGCCCCACACCCCGGCCACACATTTGCATACTGGATGTGTCAGTTGCATAAATTACCGCTGCCACTCTAAGCACCGGGCCGCCAAAATAGCAATCATTTTTCTAGAGAAAAGTGGCCCTGGTCCGTGTGCATGTGTATGAGGCTGAGGCTGCGTCGGCTCACTTCTGGATGCTTGTTATGACGATTAATATTATTCTCTGAAGCAGTCCCCCCCCTAATGGGCTGGCTGTATACCTTTCACTTCTCATTAGAATCACTGCAGGCTGTAATGACTCCGGTTCTATCCGTGTGTTTATGTGTGTGGCGGCAAGATCCAGGACGAAAGCTTTGACTCTGAGTTTATTGAGTTGATTGAAACAGCCCTGGTCTATAAGCTCCGTTTCTCGTGTCTCTTTGCTCAATTTGTTTATGTGTACTTGTTTGTGTTTGTGGGTGTGTGCATGTCTGTCTGTGTGCGTCGCTCTCTGTGGGTTTCTTGGTAATGCAGGTCTTGCTCACAGCTGCTGTGTGTATGGGGAGCCGTTTCATGTCTGCTCGTATTTATGCATGTGTGTGTGTGTTTGTGTGTATGTGTGAGTGCACTTGTGAATTAAGAGAAGAGGCCGAGGGGTGACGGGTTGTTTGTTCTCCAGTTCATTGTAATTTGTTCGACACACACTAATTGCTCTAATTTGTCTGTCTTGTTTCTGTTTGCCTTTATGTCTGTGTTGTGTGTCGGCGGGTGCGTGCTTGCGTGCGCACAGTCTCTAGATGGCTTTGTGTTTGTGGTCAGTCAGGAGGGACGCTTCCTCTACATCTCAGAGACAGTTTCTATCTACCTGGGACTCTCACAGGTAAGACGACCTCAACTCAGCTTTCATTCTTTCACACACACACACACACACACACACACACTGGAATAATCCTTTGTATACAAGTGCATTTGCACACATGTGCCTGTCTTCTGCTTATGCTTTCATATCCCCTCCCAGGAGTGTGTGTACGTGTGTTTTGTGTGTGTGTGAGTGTGAATATCTTTGACTGCACTCTTCGCGCTCATCTCTGGAGTGCAACTCTCACAGGGCCAATGCTGCTCTCTCCCTCTATCCCTCGCTCGCCCGCCCTCTCTCCCTCTCCAGGTGCTCACCTCTGTTGATTGCCTGTGGCCTCTTGTACTGTGAATGTTAAGTCCTGCCATTTTGCCCAGATGCATAAATAATAACAGTAATTACTGGCCCAGCAATCAAAGTGTCGCCC
This sequence comes from Stegastes partitus, assembly GCF_000690725.1. NCBI lineage: Eukaryota > Metazoa > Chordata > Actinopteri > Pomacentridae > Stegastes > Stegastes partitus. The sequence goes on from NW_007577925.1 coordinate 240,403, forward strand.
CAGCGCGCTGGGCCTGTCTAGGGGAACAAATCGATAGGCATCTTAAAAGCCACATTGATTGTAGGGAGGGGGAAAAACACCAAGGGGGATGGGAAGATAGATAGAGACAGCCAGAGAGAGAAAGAGAGGGGGAGGAAAGGAGGAGAGGTGTGATAAGAGAGGGATGTTTTAAAGTAAGAAGAATGGGTACAGCATGAGAGAGAGAGAAAAGTGAGAAGTTGGAGCAACAATAACAGAAGTAAATGAGAGGTGTTTTAATGCGTGAGTTTGCCGTGATTGAGAACTATCATTGGCAACATTAAAGGGTATGTTTGGATGATGCTTTTCTTCTTAGTACAATACTCTATCTTCAAACTGTACTCGCATGTCATAGGTACATTAAAAAGTTACTGTTATTTATTTGTCAGTTCTGGCAATGAAGCAACCCCTCTTTACACAGTGTGAGGAATGGGGGGCAAAATCCACAACCTCATTTTCAACCAAATTTAAAGCAATTTAGTAGGAAATGGCTGTATAGTATATGTTGATAGCTGTAGCTAGTTTTGTTTAGAGGACAGGACACAGATGCTATGTGGTTTTTGACTACTAAATCCTCTTTTTTTTAGCTGAACACTATTTGCATAGACTATAGACAGTGGGTTTTACACAACACAAATTGGATGAGAAGGGAGTCCTACCATCAATACCTACAGCATAGATTTTTGTCATTGTTGCCTTCAGTAATTATTGGTACCATTGAAACATGCATTGTATCATGCAGGTCATGTCTTTCTGATGTGTGTGGTCTGGACAGGACACTGCTGCCAGCACGGCTACATGCTGTCAGAGTTTTAACATTCTTTAATTGACTAAGATGCAAAGCAGAAATTATGAGTTACTAAAAGTCTTCTTCAACTTTGTTGAAGAAGAGTGATGCTGGAAGTCAGAGATCTCTTTGACTGAAAGTTTCAAGCCAAAGTTTAACCTTTGACCTCTTTGCTCAGACGTGTGCTTTCTTGCACCTGTAACCACAACCAACAGTAATGTCTCATTCATACGTCACTACAGCAAGATGGACTTCAACAAAAGTTAGATTTTATGGGGTATTAAATAGGAAACTTGTAGAATAATGCACAAACTGGTAAGAGTTTCTGAAGTCTCCATGTGTTATCCCCGTAGCTTCGTATACCCTGAGGGAAGTGTGCATCAGTAAAGGCATTAACTCAACAGCTACGATCTCGTCATTGCAAGTACGGAGAAGAGAAATTATTACAGTGACCAATCTTTCTTTTAATGTTCACACGATCAGGCATATATTGGATTAGATACAACAGGTTTTGGGGGAAAGACCTTTAAACTAACTTGAGATGGGGGCTTCATTGTGTATTTGCATGTAAGATGAGGAAAAGTGGAGTTTTTTTGAGTCTTCCCTTTGCAAGAATTCTTATACAAATGCTTTTGTTCCCACTCGCTCTGATACAGATTAAACATGTAAGGGCAAAAGAGCTAAACGCCAACCAGACAACAGTAAGAGCGGTGGCAGCAAGAAGACAGAACAAAAAGGGAGATACAGAGAGAACCAGACAGACAATTACAAGAGAAGAAGAAAATAAAGCAGAGGAATAGAGGGAGAGAACGAGAGACAGTGGTAAAGAGGAGAGAGAGAGTCTGAGTGTGTAAATAGAGTTTAAATGTGCAGTAGGAATGAAATTCGCCTTGGGATTGCCTAGGTAAACAAGACAGCCGAGGCTTTGGTGGAGATGCTAATAAAACAGAGCTGTTCTTATCAGCTGAGCAGATGGCCTAACCCATCACATCTACTCAAACATGGCCTAAGCCATCAGCATTCTAATGAAATTATTTATGATCGAAGATTACGTTCAAAACCTTGAACATACAACGCTACGTTTACCTTTCCCCGAAAATATGAGAGAGCGGGCGGGGACAGAGCGGGTTTATGATCAGAAAGAGACAGTCAGAAAGGGCAGATAGAGTGAGTTAGGGAATATATGAGAGGGAGTATCTGGTGTGTTTATGGACACATGCGATGAAAAACATACAAAAAGAGAGAAAGGAGAGGTGGGAGGGAGAGAGAGGACAAAAACACTTGGATATACTTTGTTGGCGAGTGGAGGCGGACACAGGGGAGAAGGGAAGGACAGACAAACAAACGATGTTCTGAGTGAGAAAGTATAACTGGTGGTTTGTTTTAGAGGGCATGTCGCCCCTGTGGACCGCCCCTGCCCTGCATCTCCTGTCCCCCCCCGTCTGACCCCTCTGCCCCGGCTTACACCCTGGGCCGCTCCCCTGACAGTGGGGTTGCTTAGCCGGCTTAGCCCAGGTCAGGCACCTTGACCAAGGGCACAGCCCGCCGCCCACTCCCCTGGCGCCTGCAGGTATCTTTTTTTTTTTTTTTTTTCCTCTCGTCGGATCTCCGGGCCAGAAGCACAGGGGGATGAACCTGGGACATAGTGGATGAGGGAGTGGGGGGGAAGACGAAGGATGGATGGAGAAACAAAAGGTGGAGAAGATGAAGAATCGTAGGGAGGAGACGCTGGAAAGGATGGAGAAGTAAAGAGTAGGGGGAGAGGAGGGAGAAAAAAAGGGATAAATGGGGTAAAGAGAAGGGAGGAAAGGATGGTAGATTGAGGGAGGAGAGAATTGATCTGCGAATGGTTAGTATGCAGCCCCCGCTCCCCCCTCCTCCCCCCTCCGCCCTCCTCCTCCCTCCCTTCTCTCTTCTCCCATCAGTCAGTGAGGGCTGAGGGCTGAGAGTATGTTGTGGACCACTGCCCGGATGCCTCATACATATTAAAGCCCCCTGCTATTATTTATATCATGTCTCTCCTTCCCCTGCTCGCTGCCCCCCATCCCCACCTCACCGCCGAGCGTACATGCACGTGCATATCTGCGCGCACACACACACACACAGACACACACACACACACAGAGCTCAGGTTCACACAGATGCACTGACAGACAACTACTCACACAAACAATGACACACAATGACACACGGAGACATAAAAACAGACAGTCTAGTCACATACGCAGGGAAACAGAGGCGCGCCGTGTGCTTGCATATACGCACACACACACACACACACACTGGGAGAGATTTGAATGATCTCGGTCTCTCCTCACGTCTCCCTTCGCGCCACATTCTATACCTGTTTTTATGTCTGAGCCTGACTCATCCTCTCAATCGCTCCGTCTCTTTCTCATCTTCTCATTTCTGTCTGATCTTTTTTCAATCCCTCCCTCCTGCCTGTGATGGAGTGATATTATTCGGATAGGTCTTAAGCCCGGTAAAGCCCATAAGGACCTGTTTGTCTCTCTACCTTGTTTTCCAATACCACAGGGCCAGGGGGATTGTGTCTCTTTCAGAGGGCTGGTCCAGTGTTCTGAGCAAAGGTAAATTTAGACCTTGTTTGAAAACGACAATGGGGAGAAATTGCTATTCATGAAATACACCATAACCTCGGACAGATGGACAGATAGATAAATAGATTAACAGATAGATCTTCTTATAGCCGGTATTCAAAAAATGCTCAAAGCGAGATTCATCCAGAGTGAAAGACACCGAACCCAGTGATTTTATTTGTCAGATATCAAGCTTCTTCGTGCATAGATGCAAACTCTTAATTTTAAAACATTAATGAATGACTCAGGTTTGATGTCAATGTCAAGGCGGCAGAACAGTAATTACACAGCTGATGCTATAGCTGCGTAGTGAAGAAACGCAGAAAACAAAAACAAGATTCAGAGTGTTGTGAAGCTTCCTATTCAACTTTAACACACCAGGTATTCGTTTTTGGGG